>NC_058373.1:53302500-53507500 GCF_018350175.1 Felis catus
CATGTTCAAGAAAGTAACTAAAGATAGTTATATTAACCATATTCTTTCCCGTGCCTAATCATTTTCTTAGTATAGTAGGCATTGAATAAAATACCTAAAACTCTGTTTGGGTCTCAAGAGCATAATTTCTACCTATGTTTTAAAACTTGGGTGGGCAACCTTTGGTGTATGATTTACCAAACATAACTTGGCAATTTTTTACTGTCTTTCTTACTGCTTACATTACCATATATAACTAGTAATAACAAGTAACAAGGAACTAAAAAAGTAATTTGTCCAAGTTCACCAATTAGAAAGGGGCCAATAGTTGAAAACAAGGATATCAGAAAATTGGGGAATGGTAGCTATGTTTCTAAAAAAGGAATAGTTTTGCAGACTCGTGAACAAGATCTAAGTTGTCCAGCTACAGAAACAGCAAGATGCCAGGCAAGATTTTTCAGGCTTTTTTGTGACATTCTAAAGATTCAATAGAAGCTGTATTGGTTAAAAAAAAGAAAGATTGATTTACTGTCTCTAGATTACTCTCTTTCTCACCTACACAGAGTTATAATTTTCTGAAATTTAGTGGAACTTGAAAAATTCAGGTAAAATTTGTATTTCCATTGTGAAATTTTGAGAAAGCTAAGAAAGTGAGTATTTTATTTTAAAGTACAATCATTTCTTCCCCTGTTTAGGAATAAGGAGATTAAATGTAATTTTAAATAATTGTCAAATAACTATAGCTAATATAGAAAAATAATTGAATTTTAACTACCTTAGTTTCATAGCATAACAGAGTTTGTTTAAATGGATTTGGTTTTACCACAGATCAAGTTATTAGAGATAAATTCCACCGTAGGAAAATATAGATAGCGTGGTTAATGTTTAAGGTAGGTGTCCGTTCTCATCCTTAACCTGCATTTTTAAAAACATTTATACTGTTTAAAAACATTTATACTATAAATAGTATACTATTAATACTATTTTTAAAAACATTTATACTATTTTTATACTATTTAAACTATTATACTATTTATACTATATTTATACATATACTATGTTTATTTTTTAAAGAGAGAGTAGATCCAAAGCAGGCTTTGCACTGACAGCCCAGAGCCCAATTTGGGGCTCAAACTCACAACCCCGAGAGATCATGACCTGAGCCAAAGTCAGACATTCAACCACCTGAGCCACCCAGGCACCGTATATTGTTTTCTTAATTTGTCCATTCCTTACATTTAAATACTTAGAAATATCTACAACTCACTTTGTAAGCATCTTTAACAGACATGTTAGTTTGAATCATTGAATGATAGAAACTGTAGAGACAGCTTCAGCCCTTGAGCAATCCTACCCACCCTTCAATGAAACTCAAGTTGTAAATATTTTCAGTTTAGTAACCTATTCAAATTATAGTATGGTCACTGCATTGAAAGTATCGTGTTTCAGTAAGAAAGCTAAACCTTAATATTGCTTGTATAAATATTTTCTTATCACATTTCCTTTTGTTCTCATATAACTTAGTGTCTTGTTTTTTTTCTAGTTTATGTTATGATAGCAATTTTCTGCATAGCATCAGCAATGAGTCTGTACAACTGTCTTGCTGCGCTAATTCGTAAGATACCCTGTGGACAATGCGCGTATGTATCTCTTACAAGGAATTCTATAACGTTGGTATTTGTAATTTAAAATGATACAGGGAAAAGTAGGAGTGCTGTTTTAAACCTGTGCAATCCAATATACATGTGGCTGTTTAAAGTTAATCAAAATTAAATAAATTTAAAAATTCAGTTCCTCAGTCTCGTTAGCCACATTTCAAATGCTAATAACCACATGTAGCTACTATATTGGACAGCACAGATCTGAAACATTTCCATCATCACAGACAGTTCTGTTGAACTGATAAAAGATTTTTTGATGTATCATTTGTTGTACTTAAAACTTAAATTGATATTTTAATAACTTTCTTGTGACTGTGGTTAACATTTGCCATTTCTCATATTACATGAACATTGTAATTCATCTACAGAGTAAACTAACCTATTTTGATCTGTTTTTTAGGATTACATTTCGTGGCAAAAGCATTGAAGTGAGACTTATCTTTCTCTCTGGACTATGCATAGCAATATCTGTTGTTTGGGCTGTATTTAGAAATGAAGATAGGTATGACTACTCAGTGTATTTGCTCTTAGATTAAGAATACATTATTTTATATCTTGCATGATAATTATGCATTTTGGTTAGTATGGATTTTTCTTTTTTTTGCTTTTATCCCAGAATACCATAGTCTTGAAACAAGCTAAATAAATACTTAAATAAACAGATCTTATGCTAATGGATTCAAGGTCATATAGAGAAGCAAATATGTATTATGATTTAAACATCTAAGCTGAAATAGGCTTTGAAAATATACTTAATTATGGTATACCCACACAAGTACAATGCAGCTGTTAAAGATGAAGATCTCTATGAATTGATTTGCAGTGATTTCCAGGGTGTATTTTTTTTTTATGGTTATTTATTTATTTATTTTTGAGAGAAAAAGAAAGAAAGCGAAGGAGGTGCAAAGAGAGAGGAGACAGAGAATCCCAAGCAGCCTCCGTGCTGTCAGCACAGAGCCCAGTGTGGGGCTTGAACTCATGAACTGTGAGATCATGACTGAGCCCAAATCAGGAGTCGGGATGCTTAACCAACTGAGCCACCCAGGCGCCCCCTAAGGGTGTATTTTTAAGTGAGAAAAGGATATCTAGAGTATGCCATCTTTTATGTAAGAGAGGAAATACACAGATATCTGTCCATTTGCAGGAAGGATAACCAGAAAAAAATTTTAACTTTCTAATGGTTTATTAATAAAATTATTAAAGCCCAGAACCACTTATAGACTAAAATTTGGAAGCAAAGCGTATACAATTTTTGGCAGCTTCAGTTGATAATTATGCATATCAATTCCTTGTAGAGTCTGTTACATAGATCTTATTTCGTTTAGATTGTAGCTCTCTGGATGTATATTAACACTAATATCCTTTGTTTTGAGCTACCTTTCTAAAAGCGACCTGTGTATAAGTTCAAAGGTTAAAGATAAGTATGCACTATATCTGATATATATTCTGAGTTAGCCTTTCAACTTTTTCTGAGTATAGTGGTATTCGTTATTCTAGGACAGTAAACTGATAAATATGGAGCATATGAGAGGTTTTTTGGTCATTATAATTGCTGTTTAGTAATCAAATAGTCAAATCATAGCAATTGAATGATATCACTTTAGTGATCTATTTCTTTTGAAAAGTCCCATCTAAAAATAACTACATAAACCAATTAAAGTTAACTTCTTTTGATTTTAGGTGGGCTTGGATTTTACAGGATATCTTGGGGATTGCTTTCTGTCTGAATTTAATTAAAACACTGAAGTTACCCAACTTCAAGGTAAAGTATACTACTTTGCTAGCTAAAATATTTTTTCTTTTTAAAAAAACTTCATTAATGTATAATTTACATATAATAAAATGCACCCATTGTAAGTGTACAGTTTATTAAAGTTTTGCAAATGAATGATTTTGTAGCCACCGTCTTAATTATACAACATTTCTCATCTCTTCAAAAGCTCTGTTCTGCCCTTTTGCTATCAGTCCTAATAACCAGCCTCAGCCAACCACTGATTTGGTAGCTAAAATATTTTTAATCATTTGTATAATATGTCAGTTTCACAAAATCCTTATAGACAAAATATCAACAAAGAGCATTTCTTTGACTTAGTGATTCATTTTTTTTTAAAGAATAGGATAAAGAAGATAAAATTTTTAATGTGATAGGTAGAATAAAAGTATAAATAATAATAACTGTTAAATACCTTTCAAAAACTAGTGTTCAAATGTAATTTCACGTGTTTATTTGTACTTGCAAAATAGTATAATCTCTTAATTTAGATATTGAAAATTTGACCTTTACATGTTTCTTTTTTCAACAGTCATGTGTGATACTGCTAGGCCTTCTCCTCCTCTATGATGTATTTTTTGTTTTCATAACACCATTCATCACAAAGGTATGAGAAACATGCTAAAAGATGAGAATCTTAAACCTGCTCTTAGATTGTTGATTTTGTAGGTATTTACCATTGAATGCATTCTAATTCTCTTTCAAAAAATTGTCATTGAAATTGGCCTTTTACTAGGGGATTTTTTTAAGCCTTTAAGTTATTCTACTAAAGAAAAGTATCTCCTGGCTAATCATGAGAACACAAATTTTCTTCCTACTCATTTTAAAGTAACTTTTCTTATTATAAAACAATAAATGTTTGCCGTAGATAATATAAACAGCAAAAAGAATGAAAATGTGTCATTGCTGCTTTCCTTTCTGTACCCCTAATTTGAGACTAAGAAAGAGCACCTAATGTGAGGCTCTGTAACCTTGTTACCCTGGCAGGTCACTCAGCACTTTGTGCTTCTGTTTCCTAATCCGTTCCATGAGGGAGTGTTGGCTAGCATTCCAGCCTTCCTCTTCCGTCAGTAGAATTCTTTTGGGCAGAACTGACAGAACCCACTGTAACCTTTCTATATCAGAAAGGACCCCTCCTCTATCCAAAGCCCCTCCTCTATCTACCAGAGGCCAGGGTGGGGCTGGGCCTCAGGAGAAACTAGACCCAGGGGCATATACTCTCCCTTTCCACTTCTGTCCATTTGTTCACTGTCATAGACTGGCTTTTTCTGAGGTTAGAATCGGCAGCTGACAGCTCCTGGTTCACCTAAACCAGCCCTGCCACTAGCTCTTCCATAAAATGGCATTGCTGTTCCCAGAATAAGGGAGAGGTGTTGGGTGAGTGTGATAGTCCTTCATTACTTGTCATGATTTTCTGCCTTATCTCAATTCCTATCTTGTGAGTATTTTATTGTTCAGTTCTCCCAATTTCCCCATTTTATGTTGAGTCTTATTTTGTAACTTTATATCATCTCTTTATCCTTTGTCATTCTCACATATTCAGTTTCTGATATTATAATCACTATGTTTTTTCCCATTAGTTCTTTATTCTTTAGCCCCTGTCATCTGTGAAATCACTGTAAAATTGCACTTTTACTATTTGCTATAATAGCATAAATATGTGGCACAAACATGTGCCCTGTTGGGAGCTAAAACGCAAGTAGGTAGTAAACATAGTTAACTGCCCCAAATTAGAGCTAACTGGACCATTTTAACTAGAATCTTTCTGTGCCTTAATGATGAGCCATTTGACTCAGTGACTTTGTTGAGCAAAAGTAACCTTTTTAAAGCATAGAATTAGTATTATGGATTATAACAAAAAATGTCAATTAATGAAAGCATTGTTTTAACATTTATTTGTTTTTGAGAGAGGGAGAGAGACAGAGCATGAGGGAAGGGCAGAAAGAGGGAGACAGAGAATCCCAAGCAGGCTCTGCACTGCCAGCACAGAGCCCAGTGTGGGGCTTGAACCCATGAACCATTAGATCATTACCTGAGCTGAAACCAGGAGTTGGACACTTAACTAACTGAGCCATCCAGGCACCCGAAAGCATTTTTTTAAGTTCTATCTATAGCTGTCCCATCTTGTATCAATTTATTCGGTTCAAAAAAATGTTTTTGTAAGTCACTCTAAAGGGGTCTCATAATGAAAGTAAAGCATTTTCTGTACAAAGCCATTCTCATAAATCAGCAGATAGTCCTAGCATATGACACGTTTATTACACAGTGGATATAGATATGAACTGTAACTAAACCCTTAAAATTTTTTTCCATTCAGTTTTAATACTGGAGTCTCAGAATTTTAAAGATACAGGATAATAATAAAGGTGTCTATGAGCCCTCTCTGTTTATTCTCTGCCTAGAGAATTTTTCATCTTCTTTTTTTTCCATATTAGTTCCCACCGATCAGGAATGTGATTTCTAGTAATCTGATCTGGTGTAAAAAATTAGAAGTGCTCTTTGAAGTTCACTAGTGCAGATTTACTTTAACACCTTCTTCTGAGTTTGGTTTGCTTGTTTTTATTAAGGCTGTAGACCTTACCTTAGTAGGTAACTCAAAATAAAAATTACATATATAATTTCTGATTTTTGAGGTTTTTTTAACTGAAAATTTTAAGGATTAAACATTGGGCATTTTAAACCTATTTTTCAACTCTGGTGTTAGAGTTTTAATGAGTAAGCTGAGCAGGCCGGCTATAAGAACCTGTCTTCATTTTTTTTCCACCCACCCTGTAACTTGGTATAGTATCTTACAAATACTACTTAGATGTCTTTGAATGTAGGAGAGGATGTCAGTGATGGTCTTTACTTAAGTGTTTAAAATAACAGAAAATGAACCAAAATGTACTCTGTCTAGAAATTAAATCACATTATGGTAATTTGCTATAAGGAACTGTATTTAATATTAGTCTATTTTCCTAAACTCCTGTGGCACTTAACCCTTCTGTAACCTGAAGCTTAACATGAGGAAAAGATTTCTGTAGCTAGAGATTGTATCCTTTCTACTCAGCTCAGGTATCAGTGAAGTCCTCTTAAAAACACTAAAGTGATTTCTCCAATGTTCCCCACCCACATGGAAAATATTATAACTAGTCGATCAAATTCTCCTTATGCAGCATTTATTTATCTTCCCACTACCTATTTGGTGATATACTCATCATAATGTAAAGCATAGATGGATGCTTCTAGCAGTCTTAATTTGCTGCCTCCAAATGTTTCCCTTTCACAACAGACTTGGCTATCAGGAAGGAACTATTAAGGAACTCCTCACACAGCCCACATAAAAAGGCCTTAGCCAGATACCATGGATGAAATTCAGCTAAGGTTAATGTTTTGATTGGGACATAAAAAGCTGGCAAGGCTGAAACTGGACAGGAGACAAGCTTAAGATGTTTCTCAAGTTCTTTAGGACTGGGTCTTTTCAAGTTTGGCTTCATTGTTATTATGGCAAGTAGGCAGAAGGTCAAAAGTCTTTTTTATTCAAAGAAAGTTACCAATATTTATTACAAATCAGATTTTAATATTTCTTGTGTCTCTATTCATTGTTATTGCTAAAAATGACTAAGGGCACATAATACATGACATAATGTAACTACAAGCACTTAAAATTTATAGCCTATTAAAAATGCTAGTAGCTGTTAGTTGTCAGTACAGATCACTGCCCAAAGCTTCACTTGAATAATCTGTGTGTGGTTTATCTGCTAGTTTCTGATCATTGTTGAGCTCTAATAGTGTGAAGCCATATGCTAGGTGAATTTTGTTTTAGATGGCTCCAATTTTTGTTAGACTCTTTTAGGAAAAAAGTGTTCTACAGCCCATTTTTCATCAGTTTTCTGTAGGCCATTAGCCATGAGGTCAAATTATTTTTGAATACTGGTAGATTGTTCTCTTTAAGTGATTGGGCAATTTCTTTCATCTTCCTCCTCAATTTTAGAATGGCGAGAGCATCATGGTTGAACTTGCAGCTGGACCTTTTGGAAATAATGAAAAGGTAGGGATGGCAATTAAATAGAAATGGCTGCCAGCGTATATATGTGTGTCCAGTTAATAATTTTGCCTTCCTGTATAATTCATTGGTCATGTAGTGCATGTTAAGGTATTGTAAAACTTTATTTCTCACAAAATATAGCCCTTTTCTTAGTTATTCTAAATTATTAAATACCTATTGACTTGGGTTTCATCCTAGAATGATGGAAACTTGGTGGAAGCCACTGCTCAACCCTCAGCTCCCCATGAGAAAGTAAGGATTGTATTTCAGATATGTTCATTGGACTTTAAATCATACCCTCTGAGACAAGATTCTTCTTTGGGGGAAAAAATCCAGATTGCAAAAAAAAATAATAATAATAAAAAATTTTTAAAAATCTATGTCAAGGCCTCAGTCCGATTTTTGGTAAAAAGGGAAAAAAAAGGTTAGATGCGGGGATACTAGATTAATACTGTCAACCCTTATGTGTGTTGGGTTTCATTTTTCCAAACTTGTGTATCTATTTCTTTCAACCTTTCTATAGATTCAGAGTATATATGTATAGTTTATGTTCTCTGATTTCAAGTTCTTCTAAAATGTCTATTTAAAAGTTTTAAAACAATTACTCTCATATCCTTCCCTTTCTAAGAGATGTGGACAAATATTCCTAAGAAGTTTATTGGTGCCTTTTTTTTCCCCCCATAATTACAGTTACCGGTAGTCATCAGGGTACCAAAGCTGGCCTATTTCTCAGTAATGAGTGTGTGCCTCATGCCAGTTTCAATACTGGGTTTTGGAGACATTATTGTACCAGGTAAGCAATAGTAACAATTTCAGTACAAATACACTGATGGTTTAAAATCGCCAACATTTAGTATCTATTGAAAGTTACCTACTCTGTATTAAGTATTTGTAGCTATGGCTAGAGCTGAGTCAATGACCAAGATAGGAAAAAAAAAAAAAAAAGGCATTTCAAGGGGTAGAAGAAAAAGCCCAAATGGTAACAACCAAAGATATCTCCCATGGCTCAAAAAAAGTTTCTTAGAGGAAGCACCTAGAATCAGTTTGACTTACTTCCCCAAGAAAGTTTATAATAAAACTCTTCAAAAGTTGAATTTAATAATACGAAGTGTATTGTAATTTCTATTACTTCTATTTTAAAATAATAGTTATATGGCATTATAATACCAAAAAAATAGAGCATATGGTCTGTCTTCTTTGATAGTTGTTGCAGGTCTGCATATTCTCCTCACTGGGCAACCTACAGTGTAAACTTAATCCCAGCCCATTAATAATATAGCTTAGAAGTAAAAGACTTAGAAGTCTTTGCTAATCAGCTGAGAGATTGTCCTTCCTTGCTTTTCTTGCAGTCTCTCTGTACTAAGTGCCTGTGAAGGGTAAAAAGTACGGCTGCTTCTGAAAAAGACTTTTAGTTTACATAGTAAAGCCAGATAGAGAGAAGCTAACAGCTCTGCCTTGTGAGTTGGTATGGCAGAGGCCAGTGCAGCAACTCTCTTAGTTCATTTTCTAGGATAGATCACATGTTAGGCCACAGAGCAAATCTTAGCAAGTTTAAGAAGATTGAAATTACATACCAAGTGTATTTTCTGACCACAGTGGCATGAAACTAGAAATCAGTAACAGGAGGAAAACTGGAAGATTCACACGTACATAGAAATTAAACAAAATAGTTTGAACAACTAAAGCATCAAAGAAAAAATTAAAAGAGAAATTAAAAAATACTTAAAAAAAAATGATAAGAGAAACAGCATTCCAAAACATATGAGATACAACAAAAGCAGTTTAAGCAGGAAGTTTATAGTGATAAGCACATAGATCAAGAAAATAGAAAAACCTCAAATAAGCAGCCTAACTTTACACATAAGGAACTAGAAAAAGAAGAACAAACTAAGCCCAAAGTTAGCAGAAAGAAGGAAATAATAAAATACAGCAAAAATAGAGAACAGGAAAACAGTAGAAAAGATTAATGAAACTAAGAGTTGGTCCTTTAAAAAGCTAATAATGACAGACCTTCAATTAGACTAAGAAATAGAGAACCTACATCATTAAAATTCTAAATGAAAGAGGAGACAATACAACTGATACCACAGAAATATAATAAAAAATTTTCTCCATATCATAGAATGTTAAGCAGCTAATA
Source organism: Felis catus (assembly GCF_018350175.1). Taxonomy (NCBI): domain Eukaryota; kingdom Metazoa; phylum Chordata; class Mammalia; order Carnivora; family Felidae; genus Felis; species Felis catus. The sequence continues at coordinate 53,312,079 of NC_058373.1, forward strand.
AAAAATCATGTTTTTACAGATTGTTTAATGGCTTGGAAAAATGTTTAAAAATGGCATTAAGTTAAAAAAAAATCAGCGTTTATAATTTTGTCCAGAATTTGTGGGTACTTCAATGTTCTCATGGTATAAAAATGAAGGTTAAATATAATGCAGTGTGTGCTGTTGCAGTTAAATTTGTGTTGCTGTTACTGTTTTAAGAAAATAATGTGGAGTTTGGGTTTTCTTGTTTTTTTTTAATTTTTTTTTGTTTTTTAGGACTGTTGGTTGCATACTGTAGAAGATTTGATGTTCAGACTGGTTCTTCTTCTATATACTATGTTTCCTCCACAATTGGTAAACTTCTGTTTTTTTCTATTATGTTTGAATTATATTGTCTGTAGGAAAAGGTAGAGGTGTCAAAATAAGGAGTCCGGGATTCTAATTCTTCATCATTAACTAATAAGACAAGTTATTCCATCAAAAAGGAATAATACTTTAATACCTATATCATAAAGTTTTTGAGGCTTAAAAAAATTATATATGAAAGTAAATCAGTAGGTTTTATATTAGATATAAGCATATTTTATATGCTTTATTAGCTTATTAGATATAAGCATATTTTACATGCTTTATTAGAGCATACGGCACATCAGTAATCAATAAATTGTATAATATTAGATTTTCTTAAAATACTATATGAATAAATGTGTATGTATATAAATGAATTTATGGCACAATAACATCTAACCTAGGACAGCAGAATTGTCATTTATCCCTTTATTTCCATTATTGAGAACAGACAAGAATAGGAAGTAAGCCAAAAAATACTTCTAAGCATATCAAACAGGTATCTTAAAGTTCATACACCAAAGTTCTTTATTCTTAGGTAAGCAGCCTGTACCAGAACCATTTACATACTGTGCTAGCAAGGTTTTCAATTCCATAGTGGAGTTAAATGCAGTAACTTAAGAATGTACACTAGCAATAGAGAAGGGTATTACTAGAAACAGGTACCTGACGGCAAGAAAGAACAGCTAAGTGAATGAAATGATGACAAAAAGAAAAAAAACATAAAGAAATAAGAAAAGCAGTCTAAGGATATTAAGAATGATACTGTCTAAGGGCATTAACATATTAAAGTCCAGCACCAGTCAGTGTGATAGAATAAAAGAACACTCAATGAAAAGCAGATTACAGGGTTCTCTGTCCATTGTGCTGTATAATTTTGGGAAGTTCACTTAACTTCCCTGGTCCTCCATTGCCTCATCTATAAAATCAGGAGGTAGACTGAATTGTCTGTCAAGGCTCTTCTAGCTCCAATGTTCTGAGATCCCATGTTCGTGATGAGACCCTCAGTCATTAAGGAAAGATCAGATGGTGTTTGGTATGCACTTGTTGAAGCCCTGGAAGTATATAATTAAAATTAGGAAGATTTTTCAAAGCAACTTTTAGTACCCCTTGGTACAGATTTTAGTTATCCAAAATGTGCAATGACTTACCATCCTTAACAGTGACTAATTGAGACTTTTGAATTACTGTCTTTATCAATGATTGATGATTAGGGTAATTATAATTGAAATACTAACTAGTTTCCAAATTTTCAAAAGCTCTGTAGAGTGTCTCTCCTAATTGCTGTCTAGGAAAATGATGAAATTAGGAAAAAAGTCATAGGGCAAAAATATCCTTAGAAATATTTGAAAACCACCACTTCAGTGAGGAAGTCAAAATCTGCCTTTGGTAGCATGTAGAAATGACTGACAATTGGTATTCTTCTTATAGCCTATTCTGTTGGCATGATACTTACATTTGTGGTTCTGGTGCTGATGAAAAAGGGGCAACCTGCTCTCCTCTATTTAGTTCCTTGCACACTTATTACTGCCTCAGTTGTTGCTTGGAGACGTAAAGAAATGAAAAAGTTCTGGAAAGGTAACGGCTATCAGGTATGTGCTTCTTCTGTCTTGGTTACCAAGTTATCTTAGGACGTAATTCAGTGACTAACTTTGGCTGGGAACTGCCTATATATATATACATCAAAGCTTTTATGTGCCCAGAAGTTACCTTGGATCTGTCAGGATGTCCCAAGTTTTTTCCATCATTACTCCCTTACTGTCCACCTGCTGCATCATCAGTTTTCATCTCATCTGATGCCAAAATCCTGGTGACTCCAGGTGAGACTACCAAGAAGCAGTGGGAGGGCATCAGGGAAAACCACAACAGCATTTCAAGATAAGTTTTCAAATCCTCACAGGAAAGTAGGCTTCATGAAAAATAAAACTATAAGTACAGAATTTTTGAGTCTGATATTAGCTATTTATTTATATAGTTAGAGTCCTAAGGTTTTGCAGATAAAAATTCTACTCTCTTTAGTACCTAAAAGGGTCTAACTAAATTCAGTAGGGTACCCATTTCAGATTTAACTGGATCAAGACAGACCTTTCTGTAAAATCCCTGGAGCAGAGGAAATCATGGTATCAGAACCTGTTATATTTGCATTTTTTCTTCATTACAGTTAAGCCCCTTTCTCCTTTTTCTAAATGTTCTTGATATTCCAGTAAAATTTGTTTCCATTGAAATTAAAGGGGATTGGGAAACTCTAGCTTACTAAGGTCAGGGTCATCACATTGATTTTTTTCATGAGGCAGTTAGCTCTGCTTTGCCTATTACAACAAACTACTGTTCTCCATCCACCCTCATACATGTGTGTTAGTGGTCACATGAACAAAAATAGAGATACTTTGGGTGGGTGGCTGCAATTCTGTTAGTAGGTAAACAGTTCAAAGTTCATATCCATCTTGCAGTTGGTCTACGGTATCATCTTTATTTAACAAGAGGTGATTAACTCATTAAGTTAGACTACTATAATTTGAAGAAGCAGTGGTCTAGAATTCTTTTGGGTAAATCTTGTAATTCCTTTGAAATTTCGTTAAAATAATAATACTTGCCCTGCCTACCTCACAATGCCTTTGTCTCAACTTATGTTTATGCGCATGGAATTATGGCTACAAGGCCCTTGACTAAGCCAGTAAAATAGCATGTAACTTTTACATGAAGAAGGCACCCACACAATTTTTTATTTTTATAGATTTTTAAAAATTAAAGTATGTCCTACAACATACACTCTACTTCTAGCCTTTGAAAGCCACATCCCAGAAAGTGCTCTTCATAACCATTTTCTTGAAATAGTTTTATTTTCATATAGCAAATGTTAATTGAGCAGTTCTGTGAGCCAGGTACTATTTTAGGTGCTGGTGATAAAAGATGAACAAGTTAGAAACAGTCTTACTCTCATGGCCTCTTGAAAGTGAGATGCTTGTGGAGGATGCAGATAGACACTAACAAAGTATGATAAATGTATTTATTCGTTATATAGGGTGCCATGAAAGCTAGCAATGGGATACCCAGTGCTTGTGGTTTTGTGACAGAATCAAAGGTGATTTAGAGAAGTCTTAAAGAATGTTAAATTTATGTGTTGAAACTTGAAGCCTGAGCCATGTGTTCCATGTGGAAAGAACCATGTCTTGAAAGGCTCAGAGGGAAGAGAGCATGGCACATTCTAGAAACTGAGTGAAATTTAGGATGACTATAATGTTGAGTAACAGTAGGAAATGAAAACTGGAGAAGGAAACGGGTGACAGCCCATAAGGTCTTGTAAGCCAAAGACCTTCAAAGAGGTCTTTGAACTCTTATCTTGAGAACATAGGAGACCATTTAAGGGTTTTAAGAAATCTACAAAATGGATTGAAGAAAGGAGCAAAACTTAAAGCAGCTATTATAATCAGGGGCAATAGTAGCCAGAATCAATACAGTATTGAGATCAAAAGAAGAGGACGAAGTCCAGAGAAATTTAGAGTCATAATTAATGGAATACAGTGATAGTGTCAGTATAGGGAGAAGAGAAGGAAATGGAGTCAGGATTTCTGCCTTAGGTAACTGAGTAGGTAGATGTGATACCATTCACAGAGATAAAGAAGGGCAACAGGTTTGAGGAAAATGGTGATGAATTCAATATTGGACATTTTAGAGCACCTATAGGACCAACAAGAAGAGAGAAATAATAGGCAAATGAATGAATGAATGTCTCCTGATGTGCAGGAAACAGACCTAGCTAGAGACAGAAATTTGGAAGCACCGAGTGAGAACACAGAGGGAGAAGCAGCAGCTCGGGACAGAACTGTGAGCAAGAAGTTTCTATCTGATTCACTGGTTATGAGGTAGAGCAGGACAGAGAAGATGAGCAACATAAGGAGATTTTGATTAGGGTTGACATTAAATTTTTAGGTTAGAATTTAAATTCGGAACTGTTAATGAGAACACATATAACTGTCTTACAGAATGAAGTATGTGTCTTGTTATTTTCGTCACCAGCATTTTTACTTACAAAATTTTCCTTCCCCTTTAATACAGCTTTTAGAGCATTTTATTTTAAAAATGTGTGCTTATTACAGAAAATTTTGAAAATATAGAAAAACACAAGAAAAGGAAGTCCACCAATAATTCCACCACCTCGAGGGTGGGCACTCTTAAGATTTATGTGAGTTCCCTCATGTGCCTTCTTGGATAAATGCGTATGTGGGTAGATGATACCATACTCCAAAGAGTTCTCTGTTTTGTTTTTTTCACTGCGTGTTATTTCATTTTTAAATTCCTTATTAAAAAAATCATTTTAATGGCTATGTAATACTCTCAAACACATGTACTGTATTTTACTACCATTTCCTTTGACCCAGTAATTTCTCTTCAGGGGATTGTCCAGAAAGTGATTAAACATTTGGACAAAGTTGATGTGAAAAAATGTTCATTGAAGGATTTCTGATTATCCTTGTTCTATTATAATGATTAATAGGTTAATATTATTAGTGGCAATTAATGAACTAAAATTTTTACATACACCCTAATCCTGTTTTTACTTTCTTTTTTTGTGTGTGTGTTTTAATTACAAAGTAATGCATGTTTACATTCTTTAAACAAGTAATACAAAAGTGTCTAAAGTAAACATAGAACGTCCTTTTCTAACTATTCCACATACCCCCACCTTCCTTTAGGGCCAACTACTTTGAACATTTTGTGTGGAGATCTTTTTATGCCAACTCACACTACAAATAGTTGAATTTTAAAGATGTCATATACGTAAATGTAATAACATTGTGTTTCTTTGAAAATACAGCTCACTTTCTCTCTGGTTTATTACCTTTCCTCCTTTCTCTCTATGATGTTTATTGAGGGGAAAGAGGATGGTAGGTAAGGAAGGAATTCAACCAAGGGATGCGTTTATATTCCCTATGAACAACTCCTCTGCCTTAGACCAAGTTTCATTCTCATTCTTAAAAATAGTGATCTTGAAAAAAACTAGAATTCTGCTTCACAGTAACTACCTATGAAGGGGAAGACCACTGCAGCTGACACAAAGCAGTAGTAAATAACCCCAGCAGGGCAGACTGCTGTAGGCAGTAGTAAATAACCCCAGCAGGGCCTTAATCATATAACATAGAAGCTAAATAAGACAATTGGTTGTAGGAAAATTCACTTTAACATACCCAAAAAGGTAAAACAAATTTGCAGGGGTGGAGAGGGGTGGACAGGGAGGCAGCTTGTGAACTTTGTTTTACAGTTTAACTGTATTAAAAAAAAAGGGTGCCTGGATGGCTCAGTTGGTTAAGCATCTGCCTTCAGCTCAGGTCATGATCTTACAGTTTGTGAGTTCGAGCCCACATCGGGCTCTCTGCTGTCAGCACAGAGCCTGCTTCAGATCCTCTGTCCCCCTCTGTCTCTGCCCCTGCCCTCCTCACACTTTATGTCTCTCTCTCTCTTAAAAATAAACTTAAAAAAAATTTTTTTTTAAAGAAAAAAGATTAAGAGAAAAAAAAGAGTAAGACAACTTTGGTTATACACTTCTCACTTTTGGAGTGTGATGTCATCATTCTATTAAGTAAAGATATTCAGAATATAAAATAGCACATAGTAATAAAAGTGTGGAGTCTGGTACCAGATTACCGAAGTTTGAACTCTGATTTTGTTCATTATTAGCTACATGGCCTAAGACAAGTTATTTAGCTTCTTGGAGCCTCAGTTTCCTCCAGTGTAAAAAAGAATAATAATCATCCTATTTCAGAGGGTTGGTTGTTGTCAAATATGCACATTGCCTAGAATAGGGCCTGGCATATCATAAACACTGTGTATTTGCTGCTATTATTTATAGGAATTGGGTTTTCTGTTTTGGTTTATTTGTTGCTTGGCTGTTAACTTTTCAGTTCATTAACTAGATTTGTTTTCCCAGTTTGAATATTAAAACTTAAGGTGTTTGTTAAATCTAGTTCGTTTAACTCAGTTTGCAAAAAGATTTGATAGCCATCACAAGCCTCAGAGGAAAAAGAAATCTGTTAAATGTGGTCATTTTCCCACTGTACACTAGACTTTAAAATATGAAGAAAAGGCACATGCTGAAATTTTAGGCAAGCTAGTTGCAGAATATTACAGACTGCTGCCAGGAGAGAATCTATTTTTTTAGAAAACCAGCATTTTTGAAACTTATAGAATATAATGCCTTCACAAAGTTATCCCCATTGTGAAAAAGAAAATGTCTTACTACTTTTGTCCAGCGTTTAAACTTATAATTAGGGGCACCTGGGTGGCTCAGTCAGTTAGGTATCTGACTCTTGGTTTGGCTCAGGTCGTGATTTCATGGTTCATGAGTTCAAACCCCACATTGGACTCTGCGTTTACAGTGTGGAACCTGCTTGGGATTCTCTTTTCCCTCCCTCTCTGTCTGCTCCTCCTGCTGTCTCTCTCTCACCCTCTCGCTCACTCTCTCTCTCTCTCTCTCTCTCTCTCAAAATAAATAAACTTTAAAATATACAGCAGTTCAGGGGCACCTGGGTGGCTCAGTTGGTTAAGCGTCTGACTTTGGTTCAAGTCACGATCTCACAGCTCGTGGGTTCGAGCCCCGCTTCGGGCTCTGTGCTGACGGTTCGGAGCCTGGAGCCTGGAGCCTGCTTTGGATTCTGTGTCTCCGTCTCTCTCTGCCCCTTCCCCGCTTGCGCGCTGCCTCTCTCTGTCCCTCAAAAATAAATAAACATTTAAAAAAATTTTTTTAAATATATATATATATATATGTATATATATACACAGCAGTTTCCTTTTTTTAAAAAAAAATGTAGCTAAACTCAAAATTAATTTAGCTTGAATGTTGACATTTGTGGGAAACAGTATATTATAGGCCTTGGAATCAGTTCTGCCAAGTCACGTCATCTCTTATGACTGTCTCCTCATCCATGAAATGAGGTTGGATCTACAGGCAGGTGGGAAAATCTAATCCATAGTGGTGGGTTAGCCCAGGGCTTGGTAGGCAAGTGGATGAGATCAGGTAAGGCTAGGCAGAGGCTTTGAAAGTACAACCTGGAACCTCAAAAAGTCTGGTAAAACAGAGGGAGACAAGGTATTGACCCAGTGTAAGACACACCTGAGGGTCAGCCCTGAAATCAACCCTCAGGTAGTTCCTGGCTCATCTCTCAGGCTAGCAGTGTCATAACCTTTTCCCTTCTCTCCCTCTGCCTCCATTGTTTTCATAGCATTGCCAGATGGTTTCCAGAATATCTCTTAGTTTTCCCAACTTAAAATTTTCCTTCTCCAAGCAGATACCCAAGACTTCTCCACTTGAAATTAGATTCACCTTTCCCCATATTTTTTTGTGGATTTTGTATTTTAAATACTTATTAATATTTGCTTCACAGTGTAGATATTTATGTATACCTTCCTCAGTTAGTTATTATCTCATAGGTATTAGGAACCCACACTGCTGATAACAGTATTTTATACACTATAAATTCTCCATTAGTGTTATTGAAATTCTTCATGCAAAGCATCTGTAATGTTCAGTCCTTAATCCACTGACCTTTAGTCACTTTTGTGTGTATGTGTGTAAGTTTGTGTTTTAGCAGCCCTCATAAAATTGCCAAAATTATTATAAGTTTGTTGTGTTTAAAAGTGAGACACTTTTAAACGTTAAATTAGACTAGTATCTTTACAGTCTTTATATGTAATCATTTCTTTTTGCAAGTGCCAACAGTTTTTGCTACTTTGTGACATAATCAAATACAAAATGGGTAATATAAAATAAAGCCAGAATCTAAGGTGGTGACATACTTGTTTATGCTCTTAATCATTTAGTTCATTCCAATACCTGATACTAGAGTGGGTTCAAGAATAGTGGTGGTAAATCAGGGCACCTGGATGGCTCAGTCGGTTAAGCATCTGACTTCAGCTCAGATCATGATCTCATGGTTTGTGAGTTCAAGCCCTGTGTTGGGTTCTGTGCTGACAGCTCAGAGCCTGGAGCCTGCTTCAGATTCTGTCCTCCCTCTCTCTCTGCCCCTCCCCTGCTCATGCTGTCTCTGTGTCTCTCTCTCTCTCTCTCTCTCTCTCTCTCTCAAAAGTGAATAAACATTTTTAAAAATTAAAAAAAAAAGAATAGTGGTGGTAAAAAGCAGGCCTTTGCACTGGGGATTTTTTTTTTTTTAATATATGATTTACTGTCAAATTGGCTTACATACAACACCCAGTGCTCACCCCAACAAGTGCCCTCCTTCAGTGCCCATTACCCACTTTCCCCTCTCACCCACCCCCCATCAACCCTCAGTTTGTTCTCTGTATTTAAGAGTCTCTTATGGTTTTTCTCTGTCCCTCTAACTTTTTTTCCCCTTCCCCTCCCCCATGCTCTTCTGTTAAGTTTCTCAAGATCCACATATGTGCACTGGAGATTTTTTAAATGTCATGGTTAGCCTTTTTATACTTTTTTCCAAAGGGGAAATTATACTTCATTTATTTCTAAAACTGAGACTTCATAGAAGTACTTTAGTATTTTACTTAGAGTCTTTCAGCCCTTTCCATTAATTTTTCTGATCAAAAGAAGTAACATTTCTATAGGATTTCACTAAAATATTACTAATTTGGAGATCTTAATTGTATATTATTTTCCTATAATTCAAAGCCACTTACACTATTATTTACTATGAACTTTTTTCTTGAATGCTTCAAGAAAATACTTTTTTTTTTAATGTTTCAACTCATGAATGCTTCAAGAGTTACAGTATTCAATTCCATGTGATTGTACTCAAAGTCTTAAGTTCTAATTAGTGTAGAATAAATAAAGGTGTTTTTTTTCTCTAGAGAGAAAAATCAAGCAGTGGCATAATTACTTTGGCATAAAGAACAACTAAAAGAAATCATCATTTTAGGGGATTTTTTTGTTTGTTTCTAAATCAGTGGAGTTAGAGTTATGCAGCAATCTCCAATGGGCTCTTTTACTCTGAATAGGAAGTAAGTGTTCGGTTTGTTGATATCCAGTAAACAGTGGGTTTGTCTCTGTTAAATGTCACTAGTGCTTCTAATTATTTTTAGAAGTCACAAGCTGTAACTGACAAGTCCGAATACAGAGATACTTAGAACAACACTGCTTTAGTATCAACAACTCTCCGGTTACCTCTCCCCCTTTAATGATAGTTTTATTAGAGTGTTTCTGGAGTCTGGTTCACTTATAGATAGGCAGAACTATCAGTAAATGCCAGGCAAGCTGACCCAATTTCAGAGGACATCTTTCCAAATCGACCTTGCTTATTTACAAATATTATGAAGAACTATACCAATTTTGCCAGTTAATTTTATTATCTATATTAATTTTTGTTATGTTTTTAAAAACCTATTTTGGGGTGCCTGGGTGGTTCAGTTGGTTAGACATCCAACTTGATCTCAGCTCAGGTCTTGATCTCAGGGTCATGAGTTCAGGTCCCACACTGGACTCCTCACTGGGTGTGAAGCGTACATAAAAAAATTTAAAAAAAAAAATTTTTTTTTTATGTTTTTTATTTTATATTTGAGAGAGAGCATGAGTGAGCATGAACAGGGGAGGGGCAGAGAGACAGAGACAGAATCTGAAGCAGGCTCTGGGCTCCGAGCTGTCAGCACAGAGCCTAACGCAGGGCTTAAACCCACGAACCGCAAGATCATGACCTGAGCTGAAGTCAGATGCCCAATCGACTGAGCCACCCAGGTGCATCCCCCCAAAGTTTTTTAAAAATAAAAACCTATCTGGGGGACCTGGGTAGCTCAGTCAGTTAAGCATCTGGCTTTGGCTTGGGTCATGATCTCACGGTTTGTAAGTTCAAGCCCCATATCAGGCTCTTTGCTGACAGCTCAGAGCCTGGAGCCTGCTTTGGATTCTGTGTTTCCCTCACTCTCTCTGCTCCTCCCCTACTTGCGCTCTGTCTCTCTCAAAAAGAAATACACATTAAAATAAATAAATAAATACGTACATACATACATACATACAAACCTATTTCAAGGTCATGCTTTATGTTTCTATATTGCTTTGCTTTCATTGAAAAGTCGGTAAAGAAAAGTAAATAAAGAGTACAGATGTTTACTTCTTAATAAGTTGATTTTGAAAGTTTTTCTTTTAATCTAATACATTGCTTATGTAGTTAGGAATTAGATTATAGTGCCAGTGAGGTAACTGAGGTTTAGGAAAGAAGAGGTGTGTGGTAACGTCCGGAGTATAGGCTGTCATTAGGGTACAATTGCCAGGGTAAGCAGGTCTTGGGGAAGAAAGAGGATTTCCCCAGCACCCATTCTGCTGAGGCCACTTAGTTCTCTTTCCCCACAGCTCCAACCTCTTATCCTCAGAGCTTCTAAATTGCTAGAAGAAAAGGAGCCTAAATATATCTTACATGCTTCTCCTTTCTGTCCCTCATTTGAATTATGACTAAAATCAACAGTTCAACAACTTCATCTTATGTTTCATCTAGTGAAATGTTTGGTAAATATGTTAACCTTTCTTGATTGGACCTTCCCCTCCTCGAAGTGCTACGAACATGTAACTATCTTAATGTAGGGAATATCTTTGGCAAATAAAGGACCTCAAAACTGCTTTGGCGGGGCGCCTGGGTGGCGCAGTCGGTTAAGCGTCCGACTTCAGCCAGGTTACGATCTCGTGGTCCGTGAGTTCGAGCCCCGCGTCAGGCTCTGGGCTGATGGCTCAGAGCCTGGAGCCTGTTTCAGATTCTGTGTCTCCCTCTCTCTGCCCCTCCCCCGTTCATGCTCTGTCTCTCTCTGTCCCAAAAAAAATAAATAAATGTTGAAAAAAAAAACTGCTTTGGCCTTGAGATGACTTGTAGAGTACTGGCAGGTTTGGGTTTTATAAGTTGTCTCTGTTACTTGAGACAATTGTCAGCAGAAGCTTCAGCTCATGTTGTGTTCTTCTTGTCTGGCAAGTTCAGAGACCCCGTTTGGAAATGACTCCACCTTCTGCTTCCTTTTCCAAAAAACACTGAAGCTTTTAGAATCCTTTTACAAAAATAGGAACATTTATCTTGCTGGTCTTTCTTCTAATTCTTGATAAAGAAGGGAAAATGTGCATCACAATACTGAAAATTAATCACTAATCTAAAAATCTTTGACAATCTTCGCAGAGACAGTAGGTACTTTCTATTTTTAAGCAAGTTTATCTGAAGAAGAAACTGAAAACATGTAAGCAGTTTCTTCTTCCTTCATTCCCAAATATGAAAAGATTTATTTAGGAATATGGAGCATAGCTGAAGTGATCGTTTGAGAAAAGTTTAACTGGTAATTCCTCTAAAGTAGTCTATAGCAAATGTAGTCTTGATTTTATTTTCAGATACTCATTTGACCTTTTAAGTACCTTCAGTATATTTGTTTTTAGTAGAAATGTTTGTCATACAATGTTTCCATAATTTCATGTATCATTCTTTTTTTTTAGTGTTTTATTTATTTTTGAGGGAGAGAGGCACACAGAGTGCGAGTTGGGGAGGGGCAGAGAGGGAGGCAGACACAGAATCTGAAGCAGGCTCCAGACTTCGAGCTGTCAGCACAGAGCCCAATGCAGGGCTCGAACTCATGAACTGTGAGATCACGACCGGAGCCGAAGTCAGATGCTTAACCAAGTGAGCCACCCAGGCACCCCTCAAGTATCATTCTTAAATTGTCTTACAGTCAGTTCAAGGCATCAACCAAGTTACACTGTCCCCAAACCAGCAGGTATTCTCAAAGTGACTTGTGGGGTCATTTTTAGTTTTTTTACCTTTAGGAGTGAACACTTCCTGGAATAGTGTCCTAGATTAATATCTTCCTTTTGTGGTAGAGTTCCCATTGCCATGAAGGGCAATTCGTATTGGGAAATGGAAATAGTAGAAGATCTAAAGAAAGAGTTCATCAGGTTGGCTCCGAGTCAAATGATGAGGCTTTCTCTGTCACCCTGATCTTATTCTTAGAGCATGGATGTTGAGCCACTACATTGCTCCAAAAGGAGTGCTCAGTCCCAGGGAGTACTCTGTGTCCTTTTTAAAAAGTGGGAATCCTTTTGCCAAATTAGTGAATATTGAGGGCAAATTGAAAATTTGCATTTCCTAACTTGTTTTATTTGTGCCTAGGTGATGGGCCACCTGGACTATGCAACAAATGAAGAAAGCCCTGTGGCTGCTGGCGAACAGAATGTCCAACAATAATATTTTGTAGACCTGTCAGTTGATTTTCTACAAATAGAGTTTGACTTTTGAAATTGATTTTTGAATTGACAGTCTGAAAGAAGCTTCAATGATATGCTTGCAAATATATATTTTTAAAGAGCTGGTACTGACAATTACATCAAATAGTTGAAATACATTTGCTTTTAACTATGTTAAAGTTGTGCCTTCACATTAAATAAAAGCGTATGGTCTGTGTAATTTTCAAGATCTATTATACACAGTATATTTTTCTAAAAAAACTGTCTTGACCCACCCCTCTACTAAAATCTGTTTCTTTCAACTCTTAATGATAGATAAAAGTATTTCTGTCAAGGTGAGTTTATGAACAGATTTTACTGTAAAGAATTACATAAACTTTATGCTCTATAGAAATAACTGCTTAAGATCATGCTAGAAGGCAGTTCAGCGATGAAATTTTGGATCTTTTCACTGCAGTGGTTAGAAAAATAGGATTTGGGAATATCTATAAATGCGTATTTTTGTAGCATAAGGTTTTTTTAAAAATCCCAGTCTTTTTTTAAACTTGAAAATCTGAATTACTTTAGTCTGCCTATGTATTATATTAAAATATTTTTCCAGATATAAAGAAACATAATATATAGAACTAGTCTTCAGTTTTCAGTGGTCTGTTTTTCTTGAAGAGGTAGCTTAAATTTCTACACTAACATTCAGTTTCACCATGGTATTTCTTACCTCTGGAATTTGGTTCTTTTGGTGTTAAGGCTTGACATTTTGTAAAATATTTTTTAGTCAACTTTTATATTAACACATGTGGCTCATTGTGTGAGTATAACATCCCTAACCATCTCTTCTTACCCCCTCATCCACCACCTTTTTTTCCCCTAATTCCCACTCCTTTCCCCATAGGAAAGCACTGTTAATTTTTTAATATTTTGATGGAGGATGACTTACTAATATACAAAGTGTGCTCCAGAGGAAAGAATTGGAGACAAAAGACAGGAGGCTGGGTTAGTCTCAATTCAATGACAATAAAAGAATTTGAGTAAATTGTCTTAGCTTAAAACCCTTGTATCTCAGTTTTCTCAGCTGCAAAATGAGTAATTTAGACCAATTAATCACTCTGGTACCTGGTGGTACCTTCCAACTTGAAAAATATCTTTCTCATTCTTTGCCAAATCTCAAATGTGGCCTTGAACATTATCCTGGGAGTCAGAAGTCAAAGTATCTTTCTACTGTCTTTTATTTTCTTTAAGAAATTCCCAGGGGTGCCTGGGTGGCTCAGTCAGTTGAGCGTCCACTTCAGCTCAAGTCATGATCTCACGTTTCATGTTTCAAGCTCCGTGTCTGGCTCTGTGCTGACTGCTCAGATCCTGGAGCCTGCTTCAGATTCTGTGTCTCCCTCTCTCTCTCCCCCTCCTCCACTTGTGCTCTGTCTCTGTCTCTCTCTCTTAAAAATAAACATTTAAAAAAAATTCCCAAATGATGAGTGACTGCAACAACAGGATTTTGCATTTCCCTGCAAGTAATGTACAAGATTGTGAACAAGTCTGATCTTTCATCCTAAGACCATTTCTCTGATTGAAAGATAAAGCTAATGCTTTTTAAAGCATTTATGTTTGAAGTAAATTTAACATTTGAGGCAATTAGTTGCTTTTGTTTAATTTTTGCTGAGTAAACTGTAGGTAGAGCAGCTCCCTTGACAATGAGCCCCTCTTTCCACTTAGTATACTTATGGGTCCTTTGGTTTATGGCAATATGACAGGTAAGTATCTGACAAGTAAGAGTTAATCTTAATTTTGCCTCCATAATATCAAGTTTGAATTTTTTCCAAAGAATCTAATTTATTTGGCAGACTCTGATAGAACAGATTAAGTGCCATTTTAAAGCTCCAGCTATATTTTCATTTATAATATCAATAAGATGTTTGCCAAAATAGAGCTTTTTTAGTAAAATTATCTGTACTCATCCCAACTTTCTGATACTTTAAAGCCTCAACCACATTTTATGAAGAGCATTTTACATCTAGAAATCTGAAATCTTAGTTATTTGATACAAATTCAACTTTATCCAACTGTAAGTTATCAAAGAAGTAAAACTTTGTTCTAGTTTGCTATTGAGATCCTATTGATTAATAAAAATAAGAAACAGAGTGAAATTCTCCAAGTTTCTCCATTCTCGATGTCAACTTTATGTTGTATTCTAAGACCCTCTCTAGCAACCTAGCTGGAAATATTTTATTTTGGAACTCAAAATTAAGGAAGGATGAGAGATGAAAATCGCTCCTTAAAAGGCCACGCGTGTCCTTTCTTCCTCTCTCATCTTCCCACCACCTATAACTTGTCGGGAAAGAGAGTTGGTTTTTTCCTGAACATGTCTTTACAACAGTGAGATATATTGCAAGAAAAAAAAATACTTTTTAGATCTTCCCTGTGAACATTTTGTAGCATATCAAACAAAGTAATATCTCAAATTGTAGGGTAGGTGATTTTTACTTTAATTTAGACCAGCAAAGATAAATGTGAGGTTAATGGTGAAAGACCTTGATATTCTAATACATTATGTTTTTGTAGATTTTTTTAGATTAGCAATACCTTTGTAGAATCTGTGATTTACTTTTGAAGGAAGAGAATTCTGCTGTTGGCATGTATAGATTTTAGTTTCATGTCCGTAGAGATTTTGGTGAAATGAAAATTTAGAGTAAATACAAATGAACTTTCTAGTTTTTCTTTGCTCTTTTGATTTCTGCCATAGGTATAAGCAAACAGTTGTTTTTTTGTTTTTTTGACTAAAGACATTTGAACTAATTTTAGTTAGGCTTGATTTCTAGAATTTCAGGCTGATCTCCACCAATGAGATTTAAAAACACAGGAATTGCATTTCAGACCAGTAGAATGCACTGGTTTGAAAGGTTTTATATTTTCCCATTAATAAGGAAAAAAGTTGAATTTATTCAAGCTGATGCCAAATAACCAATTCTACAGTTTTAAACTTTTTATTTTCAGTGCTCTATTTATCTCAGAGGACAATTCTAAAGGGGGGTGGAGAGGGTAATATAAATAAAACCAAAATACTGAATATAAGTACCTTTTTGCTTCCTGGAAGAAAGATACTCTGTAAATTCCAGTGACCTAAATCAATTACTCAGCCTTTTGGAATTTGAAAGAAATTGTGCAGTACTCATCGTTTGGGTTACTAAAATTTCAGAGTAAAAATGATTGACAGAGTAATAAACAGGCCATATTATAGTGAAGACCATATATATAAATTTCCTTGTTTAATGTTCCCTTACTTAAGGACAGCCTTTGCATCTATGAAAATGTTCATTGGTGGAAAAAGTATTTTTAAACTAAATTTTTAGAATAGTCCTCATTATTGTCAATTAAGAGGCAACAAAGAGGAAAAAAATGTAGAATATTTAATGTCATGTTTCTTTGATTAGAAAATTACATAAAAAATACTGTAAGCAACTTCTATTCCTTTGGAGTATGGATTTTTTTTTTTTTATATATATCTAAAGTTTATCTGCTTAGCCTGTAAAATTTCCCAGTAGGACAAATCATTGTAAAGTTTTTGCCTATTTTATATCTTCTGTTGTATTTTGTTCAAATGAGAACGTTTTTAAAAATGCATATGATTGAATTTTTACTTCTTAGACGATGGTTTGAGTGTGGAATTCTTTTTTTAACACTTTGATATGTAAGTTGGTGCAAATTAATAGTTTTATAACACTACTGGTCTTTATTTTTTTTATGGAACAGATTTAAAATTTAAAATTTTTTCAAGTGTTAATTTAGCAATGCTTTAAAACTTCATTATGTGCCAATACTGACAAGAAAAACAATTTTATAATGTATTGAATTCATTATGGTGTTCAATAAATTATATTTTAAAATAGAATTTAAATTTGTTTTATTTTTAATGGTGAAAAATAATTGAAAATGAACTAAAAGTATACCAGATCGTGTTCACATAAAGTATAAATGGTAATCATCACTTATGAAATTGTATAGTTATTTAAGTCTGACAAATTGTCCATAAAATCTAGATTCCATAAGCGTCATTTATTGCAAATTTGTACTGATACATAATACCCCTTCATAAGTATTTATTGAATAAATGCATTATAGACTTTTTTTTAACCAAGAAATCCTATCTGTTGAAATGGACATTGATGGCATTTGTGTCACAAATTACTAAGATGCCCGCTGCCATTGTATTATTCTTTTAACTCAGATGTGGTTGGCTCAGATATAGATTTCTAATGTGTTTGTCTTAACCACATGTTGAGGAAGTCCAGTCCTCTCCATGCCCTGCTCAGAGGAGCCTTGTTTCATCCCATATGCCCAAATATCCATGTGTCTGGAAAGATGCATAAGAAACTGGAAAGAGTGGCTGTTTCTAGGAAGAGGGCAAGTAAGATGGCTAGGGCACAGGGGTTAAGAGGGAGATGTATTTTTCACTGTATACTCTTAACACCTTTTGCATTTTCTATGATATGCTTCTATTAAGATTCAAAATACAAATCACGAAAATCTATTGACTCTTAATAGGTATTCATACTAACATATGGTTAAATAATAAATTATTCATATTTTCTTTAGGTAGTTAGCCTTATAAACAGTTTAATGTGTATAGTGGGAGTAAAAAATAACCAACTCTCAAGTTTTTGTCTTTAAATAAAATTAATTTATGTTCTTTAAAAATTATGTTTATTAGCCTGAAGTTCATTTTGTTTTGTTAGAAAATAGGAGGACTAAATTTTATATTCACATCATTTCCATTTCTGTAACCCTAAGAGTCTAGATCAGTAGTTCTCAACTTTAATATTTCTTGTGGCCCCTACCCAAATGACCCACAACAAATTAAAAATAAGGCAAAGGCATAAAACCTAGACTCCAGCGGCACTTGGGTGGCTCAGTCAGTTAAGGTCCCAACTCTTGATTTCAGCTCAGGTCATGATCTCATGGTCGTGAAGAGTTGAAGCCTGCCTGGGATTTTCTCTCTGCTCCTCCTCCCTTGCTCATTTTCTCTCTCTCTGTCTCTCTCTGTCTCTCTGTCTCTTTTTCTCCCTCTCAAAATAAACTTAAAAAAAAAATAAAGGTAAAAATAATATATCATGAAAAGCATTAATACCAGCAATTGAAAACAATGACCAATTCTAGGCAACATTAATGATAACAAACTATCTTAGCAAAAAAGTTTTGGAAATTTCAACTGCCTGCATGTGAGTTCTCAGAATAGACACTGCTCTGGCAGCAATAGCCAAACTTAGCAGAATTCTGGAGAGAGATCCTTGTAAACCGTAGTAAGGCACTGATTTCTCACCAGCTCTCTTAAGAGTTCTTAAGAGTCTTAGTTGCAGATGAAAGTGTATGGTTTGACATGTCATTCTATTAAAAACTTCAATTTGGATCAGAGGATTTTTTCTCTAGATTAAGTGGGAAAGGTAACAATCAGATTCTAAGTAATGTTTACCTATAAATAGGCCCTGCTAGCTATGGAAAACCAAGTAATTTTTTTTACAAATGAAAAATGCTTTATCCACAAATTTATGTGTTTGGAACATTTTTCAATTAAAGCCTCACCAATTATTTCCTATACAAAATCCACTCCAGCCCTGATCAGTGCAAATAAAATAGACCAATGCAATTGGCAAGTCGTCTCCATTCCGTCTTCCAAATGTCTCTCAATGCTCGTATTCACCATCGCCACTGCCGTGAACTCAATTTAATCCATCTATACTGTGAACAAACTCTTAACTGGTCTTGCAAATGCTAATTTTGCTATCAATCACTCTTCTACATCATAAGTCAGTGCTCTTTCCTAAATGGATATGTGATCATGCAACTCAAGTGCTTTAAAAAAAAACCTTTAACAGCACCAAATTTGTCTCAGAACAGTCTAGATTCCTTACTGTGATTTTTAGAGCTTGACTAGTGTAGCTCCTGTGCCTATCTAGCTTAATCTCCCATCGTTTTCTTCTCCACTGCTGCCCTCTTTGTAGGAAACTTCGGTGCACAGTCCCACCTTCCACACACAACCATCAGTGTAGACCCTTCAAATCTCAGTTTAGGACTCACAGTTTGGAATGGAAAGATACATGTGGAAAAAACAAGTACAGATGATTCCCTTATGGCATTTTATTCTAAAAGAAAGAAGAGAAATGGGGTCAAGAAGTTTGGATTTGGGGAAGGGTGGTATGACAGAGGCAGAAATAACAGCATGTTTGTTGATGGGGATCCAGTAGAAAGGGAAATTTTGATGATGTAGGAAAGAAGTCAGAGAATGAAGTCAATTTATCTCAAGTAGGCCAGGGGTGATAGGATCTACTGTCCAAGTGGAAGGGCTTGCATTAGATAGGAACATGGGTGGGGGGGGGGGGTTCCTCTCCAGAAACTGGAGATAAGGTGGTGTATATGAATACAGATGCAGGTAGAGAAGTATTTGTGATTGGTGGGAGCATGAGAATTTCTATTCTGAGTGTTTTTATATTCTGCAAGCAAAGTCCTGATCAGGGTCATCAGCTGAGAGTCAGTTTCAGAAGGAGATGAAGAAAGTTTGCTTGTTTTTAAGTTATTTATTTTGAGAGAGCATGCACACAAGAGAGCATGAGCTGGGGAGAGACAGAGGGGGAGAGAGAAAGAAAATCCCAAGTAGGCTCCTCACTCTCAGCATGGAGTGCCACCCGGGCTCACCACAAACCATGAGATCATGACCTGAACTGAAATCAAGAGTCAGATAGTTAACCCACTGAGCCACCCAGGCGCCCTGAAAGTTTGAAGAGAAAGGAAAAAGTTATCTTTAAAAGGTGAGAGAGTGATTGTTATAGGGACAGGACCTCAATGTGCAGTTCCTGGTTCTGCAACAGCATCATTTGAAACTTGTTAAAAATGTGAGATTTTTGTCTCCACTCTATACTGAAAGAGAAACTCCAAGGATTGGGTACAGCAATCTGGTTTTTTAACACGCTTTACAGGTCATCTTTCACATGCTAAAATGTGAGACCCCATGTATCGGACTCAACCGGAAGGCTTGTTGAACCACAGATTGCTTGGCTGCAGTCCCAGAGTTTTAAATTCATGTCTGAGGTAGGACCCAACCAAAAATGCCCATTTCTAACAAGTTCCCAGGTGACATAGGTACTGTTGGCCTA
The DNA here is from genome assembly GCF_018350175.1 of Felis catus. NCBI lineage: Eukaryota > Metazoa > Chordata > Mammalia > Carnivora > Felidae > Felis > Felis catus. Next base: position 53,331,705 of record NC_058373.1, read on the forward strand.
GGGACCACACTTTGTGACTTAACCAAGCAAATTCAAGAAGTTTAAAGAGGAAGAAGGGAATATAGGATGTATGTGAAGGAGTGAATTTAACTTATTACCTTTGAAATTTAAGCTGGGTAAGGAAGGACATGAAGATTTGAGTGGGTGATGAATGATAGTGAAAAAGTGTTAGGATAAATGCATTTTGTCCCTATATTGTTGAGTGATTGTTGGGTTTGGAATATCAGAAGTTGAATAGATGAGCAGTGGTGATCTGAGTGGATTGTTACAAATTATAATTATGAAGAATTGCCAATACTGGTAATAACAAGGTCAATGTAGGATTCCCAGATACAGTACAAGATGCCCATTTAAATTTGAATTTCAGATAAATAATGGACACTTTGTAGTGTAAGTGAATTCCAAAGTATTCTTAGAACATACATGATGTGTGTGTGTGTATTTTTTTTATATTTATTCCCAGTATGGGTATATTTTTATCCATTATACTGATCACTCAATGACTCTTTCAGTCTAGCAACCTCTATCCTTCAATTTTGGAAAATATTTTAAAATAATTTCATTCTTACTACCTCCCCTTCATTTTCTCTGTTCTTTCTTTCTGGAAGCCCTGATATTTCGATGTTGCACCTTCCGTACTAATCTTCTATTTGTCTTACCTTTCCTCTCCAATATTCTATCTCTTATCTTTTTGCCCTTTATCTGGAAGATTTTCTTAACACTATCTTCTAAACTTTTCTTGAATTTTTTATTTCTGCTAACATGTTTTTAATTTCCAAGAGCTCTTTTTTGCTTTCTGACACTATTTTTTATAGTATCCAATTGCTGTCTCATTGGTGCCATATATTCTCTTATTTCTGAAAATATGAATGATAGGGCTTTTGTTTACTTGGTTTTTTGTTTGTGTGCTTCCTTGTTTTTGGAACTGTTATCTGTGTATAGCCATTGCTTTCTTCCAACTCCTTCCTGTATGTTAAAAATTAGAAGTTTTCTTCAGAGGAAAGGTAATCTTTGGTTTTCTGCTCATGTTTAAGAGAAACTAAAAACCCAATTGGATACTCTGAGCACATAAGAGGGGCTTATTAAATGAAAGGTACATTGTAGGATGAGCCAGCATTGTCTGGCTTTGCTGTTGGGAAAGCCTGAGGTTAGTATCTTTAAGTATTTCTCTTGGGATGATCAGATTCCTGAAGAACAATCTCTTCCAATCTCCTGGAGTCGTGAGGTTGGGGAAAGAGTTGACAGTCTTAGCATTCGTTATGTAAACATTCATTCAAATACCATTTCCAGTATGTTACCTATGCATGCCTTCAATTGTGACTGGATCCTCAAGGCCAGAGACCTCCTGTTTTACTCTCTCCAAGGATCAAAACTCCACTTTTCTACCAGAGTCAGGGAGGGACACTTGCCCAGCTACATGAAGTAGGGGAGCAGATCTGTGATTCTTCATGAATGACAGGATTAGAAAATAACCATTTTGCAATCCTGAATGAAATAATTGGTTTAGGCAATGATCATCAGTGTATGAAACCATTAGATAAAAGGAAGGTGTAAGCTGTCAGCACCTGAAATCATAGATAAATCTCAACATTACTAAAAGTGGGACAACCAGACATTATAAGCCTTTCAATACACTATGAAGCACAAAGCACTGTGAAGTGTTTTTGCCAAAAATAATAACCTGGAATCTAATCAAATTTAGAGCATGAACTTCTAACTATGGGTAATATGGAGGATGAAGAAACAAGTTAAATGACACTCAAGGGAGCAAACTCATATATATAGAATATGCCACATTCTAAAAGACAACTGAATTGATTCTTGTAATAAATCAATAGCATAGAGGAGAAAAGTGAGGAAGGAGGAACTGCTGTAAATTAAAAGAAATTTCTGTGACATGATACCCAAATCCCTGTGTAGACCTTGTTTAGATCCCAATTCAGCAAACTAACTAAACAAGACATTTGTGAACCCGCTAGGAAAATTTGGTAATGAACCAGATAAAAGACAGTACCAAATAATTATTATTTTTTTTAGATATGATAATGTCATGAAGTCCATTTTTCTTTTTTTTCTTTTTTTTTTTTTTTTAATTTTTTTTTTCAACGTTTATTTATTTTTGGGACAGAGAGAGACAGAGCATGAACGGGGGAGGGGCAGAGAGAGAGGGAGACACAGAATCGGAAACAGGCTCCAGGCTCTGAGCCATCAGCCCAGAGCCCGACGCGGGGCTCAAACTCACGGACCGCGAGATCGTGACCTGGCTGAAGTCGGACGCTTAACCGACTGCGCCACCCAGGCGCCCCAAAGTCCATTTTTCAAAAGAGATGTATGTTGAACTATAGAGGAGCAAAATGATATGATATCCATGAGCTGCTTTAAATTAAATCATGTCCATGATCCGCTTTAAGTGAAATCAGCTTTGGGGCACCTGGGTGGCTCAGTCAGTTGAGTGTCTGACTTTGGTTCAGGTCATGATCTCGAAGTTCGTGAGTTCGAACCCTGCCTGCATCGGCTCACTGCTGTCAGCCTGTCAGCAGAGCCTGCTTGGAATCCTCTGTCCCCTTCTCTCTCTGCTCCTCCCCAACTTGCACTCTCTCCAAATTAAATAAATATTAAAAGAAAGAAAGAAAGAAAGAAAGAAAGAAAGAAAGAAAGAAAGAAAGAAAGAAAGAAAGAAAGAAAGAAAAAGAAGTTAAATCAGCTTCAGCTAAACAATAAGAAAAAGGAAGAAGATTAAGCAAATGCAGTAAAATCTTGATAATCATTGAAGCTGGGTGATGGGTGTTTGTTTCTACTCTTGTGTAGGAATGAAATCCCCCCCCCACACACACCACCTGCATGATATTTTTTATCAAAATTTTTCATTTTTCTTTGGAGAACTGTTTCATGTAATATTGCGAGGGAACAAAATTAGGTGTATGTTCAATTTCCTTTCATGTGCATCTCTCCTCATATTTTTACTCTTCAGCTGTATATTTATAATCATTTGGTATTAAGCACCTATGTTATATTTAAATCTTTTTCAAAGCACAGAGTCAATTAATACAGTGAATAGCTGGTTTCCCTAGTTATTTTATGTTTTTACATGTTTTAGTTTTACTTAGGGTCTTATGTATACTATAATTGGCTTTTATGATCTTAAAGTATAGTAGGTTAAGATTAGCTACCTGTGTGTTATCCCTTTGAGACTTTCATGAAACAAGATGAAAATCTCCTAAGAATAGTGTGGCAAGTATACACATACTGACACACATAAACAGACATATATACTTAGAGCAATTCCATTTTAATGACTTTTAACTTCCATTTCAGGAACTTCCTATAATGATCTTAAAATGCTAAAATCTTTTTTTTATATGAAATTTATTGTCAAATTGGTTTCCATACAACACCCAGTGCTCATCCCAACAGGTGCCCTCCTCAATACCCATCACCCACCCTCCCCTCCCCCCCACCCCCCATCCACCCTCAGTTTGTTCTCAGTTTTTAAGAGTCTCTTATGCTTTGGCTCCCTCCCTCTCTAACCTCTTTTTTTTTTTCTTCCCCTCCCCCATGGACTTCTGTTAAGTTTCTCAGGATCCATATAAGAGTGAAAACATATGGCATCTGTCTTTCTCTGCCTGACTTATTTCACTTAGCATAACACTCTCCAGTTCCATCCACGTTGCTACAAAAGGCCATATTTCATTCTTTCTCATTGCCACGTAGTATTCCATTGTGTATATAAACAACAATTTCTTTACCCATTCGTCAATTGTTGGACATTTAGGCTGTTTCCATAATTTGGCTATTGTTGAGAGTTTGAAATGCTAAAATCTTAATTAATTGCTATTAAGTTAGGATATATATGTTAGCAATGCTAATATAGGACAGAAATAATGATATCCAGTATCAGAAAATGAGATTTTTTTCCTGAGATTCCTTGTTTTCAATTTTTTACCAATATCCTATGTAAAGAAAACCTTTTTTTTTTAAGAAACCAGAATAAATATCAAAGCAAACAGCTGTTTCAAACTAGATAATTGAGTTTGAACAGACTTATCTTTATATATATATATATATATATATATTTTTTTTAACGTTTATTTATTTTTGAGACAGAGAGAGGACAGAGTATGAACGGGGGAGGGTCAGAGAGAGGGAGACACAGAATCGGAAGCAGGCTCCAGGCTCTGAGCTGTCAGCACAGAGCCCGACGCGGGGCTCAAACTCACGGACCGCGAGATCATGACCCGAGCCGAAGTCAGCCGCTTAACCAACTGAGCCACCCAGGTGCCCCAGACTTATCTTTTCATATATCTTACTACTTGGGTTTGCTCAAAAACATTGATATGTCTATGCAAATGGATAACAATTCACTAATAGAACCACCAATTAATAATTTAAACATTAACCACGAAAATTAAAATCTACAACACAGTCTCATAATCTCTGAAATCCAAAATCACTAATGTGTACAACCTGATTGTTCATCTCTCAGTTTTATGTGATTAAGTAAATCTCTGCCTAAGGCTGAAATTCAGAGATTAGGGTTTTTTTTGTGGTTGGTTTGTTTGTTTGTTTCAAAGATTAATTTTTTACATAAACCTCATAGTTTTTGGTTTGGGGTGCTTTTTGTTTGTTTGTTTTTATTTTCTCAAGAAATAGTTGAATCAAATGATTTAGGGGTAGCTCCAACATCAAAATTAGTTTTAAGAAAATTACCACTGTTCATTATAGTTGGATACATTTAGTCTCAGACCCCTCTAAACTCTACCCAGATAGTCATCCGTTCATTATAGACTTATATACACTTCAGAGCAGTTTATACAGTCCCAGCAAGAACATTCCTCATCAACACAAAGGCTTTGTTCAACTCAAGGGGGAATTTCTCTCTATGGCTACTGGTAATTGGTTCTAGTTTCTGCCCAAATACAGTCACTTGGGGTAGGGTTTTAAAACTTTAGGAAGAGATTTTTTTTTTTCTTTTAAAAATAAACTACAGCCAGGGACGCCTGGGTGGCTCAGTTAGTTGAGCATCCGACTTCGTCTCAAGTCTTGATCTTGCAGTTCATGAGTTCAAGCCCTGCATCGGGCTTACTGCTGTCAGAAGGGAAGGCCTGCTTCCCCTCTGTCCCCCTTCTCTCTCCCTTCCCTCACTCACATTTTCTCTCTCTCTCTCTCAAAAATAAATAAACATTAAAAAAAAAATAAAAAAATAAACTAGGGCCAAAGAAAAGTTACAAAAAATATGTATTAACTTGTATATTATGTAGCTAATTGACATATTTGCATGTAATAAAGTTTAAGAAGCCCAATTTTCATCCTCTCAATAATTCAAGAACTATTTACTGAATACCAATGATATGCCAGGCACTGTACTAAGCTATTGGGGTTAGAGATTAATATTTGAAATATTCCAGGTATTTTTGGTTGCCATTATATAAGCTTTCCTCTTGCAAACCAGGTTAATTTTTTTGAAAGAAAGCCTCAGGAAGAAAATCCATTAATCCTCTATACAAAGTACAACACAATTTGTTGGAACTGGATTAATCACTCTCTGCTTACATAAACAAAGGATTTTCCAAATTTATAAGTGTCTAATTTAGGTGACAGGGAAAATTTACAAAAAATAAACATTTCATATATTGGCTGTCTTTTTGTTTTGATGCTTTAATTGATTTGAATTATATTCATGTTGCCAGCATTCTAAGTTGTTCCTCTTCAGTTTTGAGATACAGTGTCTCTTTCTCAGTTGCCCAGGGACTTATTCTGGTAGCAAATCCATTCAGGGAAAGGTCAAAGCCTGATTACTGTGGAAACATTTATATAAGCCAGCTATTTGGACCTAGTGAAGAAAACAAAGATATTTAATTAGCTCATTAAATAGATTGAGGAAAAGGTTTTGTGAAAGACTGAATCAAGTATAATCTGTTCTCGATTATTAGTGACCAATTTCTCAGTTTTTGTTTTTGTTTTTATTGTCACAAAGGGTAATACAGAAAAAGGTTAAGGACATAAACTCTGGAATTAGACTGTGTTGGTTGTATTCCTGGCTCTGTCCTGTGCCTCAGTTTCCTCCTCTCTACAACAAGGACAATAATAAGGATACCTAGCTGATGGAGTTGAGAGGACTTAATACATGTTAAGTGTATCAAGAACAACAACTGGATAATAGAAACCATTCCACAAATGTTAGCTAGCCATTCAATGTAGGGAGGTAAAGACTTCGATGCTTTCAAATTGTTTCATTATAAACCTGCTTTATTCATCTGAATGTAAACCTCTATATTTGTGTGGATGTCAAGGTTTATAAAACATGTATTAAAGAATTATAGGGTGGTGCCTGGGTGGCTCAGTTGGTTAAGCATGACTTGGTCTCAGGTCATGATCTCACGGCTCATGAGTTCAAGCCCGATGTGGGGCTCTGTGCTGACAGCTCAGACCTTGGAGCCTGCTTCGGATTCTGTGCCTCCCTCCTCTCTGCCCCTCCCCTGCTCAAGCTCTGTCTCTCTCTCATTCAAAAATAAATAAACATTAAATAAAAGAATTCTGGGAAGTCATAAAACTTGATGAGCGTCACAGATACTAATCATTCAGAAGTTGTACTACTTATTGTTGCTTCAGATATAGTACAACTTACAATAAACTCAGAATATTCTAGAAATATTTTTTCCAGGTTAAAATTAAGCCTCTTTATTGTTAAATACCCTAAAACCTCAGAAAATCTGCTAATATTTAGAATATCCCCACTGCAGATGTTTGCATTTAAATCAGTGAAATGTGCTTCTGAAAGTTTCTAAATGTGAATGCAACACCAAGTATTGTATATATTTGTTAACAAATTTAAATTACAAAAACAAAGAAGAAATTGTCTTTATTACTGTAGCTTAGTAATAAGTCTTGAAGTTAGGTAGTATCATGTCAGCCCTCCACTTTGTTCTCCTTTAATACTGTGCTGGTTGTTTTCAGTATTTCGCCTCTCCATGTAAACTTTAGAAATGGCTTGTTGGTATCCACAAAGTAACTTACTGAGATTTTGATTGGAATTATGTTGAATTTATAGATCAAATTGAGAAGAACTGATATCTTGACAATACTGAGCTTTCTTACCCACGTAGATGGAGTATCTTTCTATTTATTTAGAGTTTATTTGATTTCTTTCCTCAGAATTTTGTAGTTTTCTTCATATGAATCTTATATATATTTTGTTAGATTCATACCAAAGTGTGTCATTTTTCGGTACTAATGTAAATGGTATTGTGTTTTAATTTCAAATTTCAATTATTCATTTCTCTTTTTTCTTTATTTTATTAGTTTTCTTTATTTTTGAGTGGCAGAGAGAGACAGAGCACGTGTGGGGGAGGGGCAGAGAGAGAGAGGCAGACACCGAATCGGAAGCAGGCTTCCAGGCTGTGAGCTGTCAGCACAGAGACCGATGTGGGGCCCAAACTCATGAACCGTGAGATCATGACCTGAGCTGAAGTCGGACACTCAACCGACTGAGCCACCCAAGCACCCCCAATTATTCACTTCTGATACCATTTTATCATAAGAAAAATTTTTTTACTTGAAAACCTTTTGTTGACCACACTATTGTAATTCCGTACAATAAAATAAAATAAATCAGTAGATTGAAGCAGTAAGATGGAAGATGGGTTGTATTAGTCCAGATTCTGCAGAGAACATAACTGATATATATATGATTGGCTCATGAAATTATGGAGTTTGAGAAATCCAACTATTTGCTGTTTGTAAGCTGGAGACTCAGGAAAGCTGGTGGTATAGCTCTGAGAACCAGAGGGCTGGTGACGTATTTGCAGTGAAGAACAGGAGATGACTGATGTCCCAGCTCATCAGTCAGGCAGAGAATAAATTCCCCCTTCTTCTGCCTTTTTGTTCTATTTGGGTCCTCCATAGATTGGAAGAAGCCGCATCCACACTGGGGAGAGCCATCTGCTTTACTCAGTATACCAATTCAAATGCTAATCTCGTGCAGAAACACCCTCACAGATCCTCCCTTAGAAATCATGTTTAATCTGGGCACTCCATGTCCCAGTCAAGTTGACACCCAAACTTAATCATCATGGGGGTAATCAGAGTTAGTATTCTAAGGCAGTGGTCCTCAAACTGAGGTATATTTATATATCCATGGTGATAAATGAAGACAAGGATATGGATAGTATTAAGGGAACTGATGTCTAGGAAATTGATTTCATAAGAGTAATTTAATTTTATATTTCTCTTACTTCCATCTTCTTTTTGTCCTTATTTCTAGCTTCTTAGAGGATATCTCAGTTGTTTCAACAGACCATGTGCACTAGGGTATTGGACACTCAGAAACTAAGGCCAGTGTAGTCAGTTTTAGAATAATACATTTTTTTAAAGTTTTATTTAGTTATTTTGAGAGGCGAGGAGAGGCGGAGAGAGAGAGGAGAGAGAGAATCTCAAGCAGGCTCCACACTGTCAGTGCAGAGAGCAACACTGGGCTTGGTCTCACCAACCAGGAGATCATGACCCGAGCTGAAATCAAGAGTCTGATACTTAACCGATGGAGCCACCCAAGTTCTCCTAGAATAAAACATTTAAAGAAAGAGATACAAACAGTAGCACAAGGCCTGAGCCACGCAAGAAGTAACCTAGCACACACTGTGTACTCCACAGAAGATGTTCAACAAATGTGATGGGTAAATGGATGGCTGATGAATTAAACAATATGCTGTGAGAACACAGACTTCCATGTTCTGCTCCACTTCCTGTAACCCTTTCCTATGTAAGAATAGCACTTTGTCTTAATCTGATACAACTCTGCATGCTTGAATCAAAGGACTGAGGTATATCTGTAGAATCTGGCCTATCAGTAGGTTTATTTTTTTCTTCAACAAATATTATTGGATGATTCCTCCATATGTGTCATTGAGCCCGGATACACTGGTAAATAAGACGGATAAGATTAGGTTCCTTGAACATTTGTTGGCAGGAGGTGAGGGGATTGGCATGTAAGTTGGTAATTAGAATACAGGGAGAGAAATGCTATTACAAGGAATATAGTATACAATGGGAGCATATAGAAGGAGCACCTAACTCAGATTCGGTGTGTTGTAGGGAGGAAATTAAAAAAAAAAAAATCTTGAAAGAAGGAATTTACAAGTTGAGTACTGATAAGGTACGTTTGAAGGGTATGGGAAGTGGGCTAGGAGAAGTAACTAGAGATAAAACTGGAAAAATAAGATGGGATCAGATACTAAGGTGTTGGGACCTGTTATAAGAGCAATAAGAGCCACTGAAGGGTTTTAAGTACAGAAGAGACTTAAGGACCATTCTTACTAAAGTAATTCTAAGGAAGAGGCTGTTTGGGTTTATATTACTGGAGTCCAAGCCTTTTATCACTTAAAAGGGTTGATATGACATGGTTGTACCTCTCTGCCTCTGTTTGAGTATTCTCTTTATCTAGAACACCTTACTATACTTCTATATACACCTTTCCAATTCTTCCCACAATACTCAATTCATATTCTAGGGCCCCCAAGCTTTGCAAATATTCCTAGCTGGTGATTAGATTCTACCACTGCATAGTGCCTTATTTGTATAACATTGTTTATCAGTTATATATTGCTGCATAATAGATAACCCCCAAATTAATAACTTGAAAGAACAAAAAACACATCATTTCTCAAAGTTCCCAAGAATCAGGAATTTGGGAATGGCTTAGTAGTGACTCTATCTCACAGTTTTTCATGAGGATATGTCAGTTGGGGATGCAGTCATCTGACATCTTATCTGGGGTTGAAGGATACATTCTCAGGATGGCTTACCCACATGGCTGGCAAGTTAATTTTGGTTGTTGCAGGAGGTATCATTTCCTCGTCCCTTGTACATCTTCAAGAACTACTTGAGTGTCCTCCTGACATGGCAGTTGAATTCCTCCAGAGTGAGTGATCTAAAAGAACAAGGTGGAAGCCAAAATGTCTTTTATGACCAAGGCTTGGAAGTCTGACACATTGCCATTCCCACTATATTCCATTGGCCACACAGGTCAGTCCTATTCAATATGGGAGGTTACGCAAGGATGAGAATACCAGGAAGTGAAGAACATTGAGGGCCCTATTGGAGGTTGGCTACCACAGCGATTATAACATTTATCTTCATTATGAGTTAGGCTTGTATCTATCTCTGTATCTAGATCATTCTCACCCTCCCTTTTTTTTTATTATCACTCCACTATGGAGTCTTTTTTAGACATGTTTTTCCTAATTATATCCTTCCCTTCATGAAACTGTAATGTTTATTTATGTCCTATGTGTACACCTGTGCTTTATATGTAAAAAGAGTAATATTTTTCACCCCCTGCCCTAAGAATCAGTTTTCACTTCCTTGAAGCAGATAATATCACCCCTTTTGACATTGAGAATGCATGTACTAGACTGACAGCTGAAAACCTGAGGATTGACTGCCTCCAATCTTCCTTCGGGGAAAGAACTAGGGGTGGGGGTGGGAGGGTAGGGGTAAGGGGTAAGTGGTGGTAAACTCTCTCCAGCCCACAGACACTTTCACTCACCCAAAGCAACATCATTTGTCCTGTCTTTCCTAGGAGACACCTGTAGTTCTTTGGAATTCAGTTCTTTCTGTTGCCTATGATGACCTCTGTTCTCTGATGAGTTTTAAAAATCATAGTTTTGTGGTTTATTTGCCTTTTTCTCATTAGAATGGATGTGGCATTCTCTTGTGGCTTTCTATATTCTAAGAGGAAGTGGGACTCTTCTTTTTCAGTTTCATGCAAATAATCAAAGGGATTTCTATGCACTAAGTTCCCAAGAGTGACTCTTAATGCCTTCTAAGGCAATGTCTGTAGCTTATGGTGTCTCATGGATTTTCTCATTTCTTCGTTTGCGTTGTGTTTGCGGTCATTTGTGTAGACAACATTTAATGAGCTGCTACTATGTTCTACCGCTGTTCTACATATTAGCTCATTTCAAACTATCCGTGACTCCTCTCTTTTCTCTCACACCCACATCCTGTCTGTCAGGTGATCCTTGGACTCTATCTTCAAAATATAACCAGTTCCTTTAAAAACTAAAAATGGACTTATGAAGGGCCTACCAATTGCATTTATTTCAGAGAAATGAAGACTTATTTTCATAGAGGAACTTGTACACAAATATTCATAGCAGCTTTGGTTGTAGAGACCCAAATGTCCTTCAAAAGGTACATGGACAAACTGTGGTCCATCCATGTCATGAGGTACTGTTTGGCAGTGAAAAAGAATAAACTGCTGGTGCAAGCAGCAGCTTGGATGGATCTCCAGGGAATTATGCTTAGTGAGTCTAGCCACAAGGGGATATATATTGCATGATTCCATTTAGGTAACAATTGTGAATAACATAATTATGGGGCTAGAGTTACAGATTGGTGGGTGTCAGAGGTTAGGAGTGGGATGGAAGGGGTGCAGCCGTAAAAGAGGTGACATGAGGGATCTCATGGTGATAGTTGGGCATCTTGATTGTTTGGGTGGTTAGTCCAGGCTACACATGTGACAAAATTGTATAGAGCTACACACAAACATATACACAAATGAGTGCACATATAACTGGTGAAATCTGCATAAACTCTGTGGATTTTGCCAATGTCAATTTCTTGGTTTGATATTGTGCTGTGGTTATATGAGATGCTGGGGGGAGGGGAAAGGGATATTGGGGAAATGTATTTGTACTTCTTTGTGCATTTCTTTGCAACTTCCTATAATTCTACAATTATCTCAAAGTGAAACATTTTATTTATTTATTTTATTAAAAAAATTTTTTTTAACATTTATTTATTTTTGAGACAGAGACAGAGCATGAGCAGGAAGGGTCAGAGAGAGAGGGAGACACAGAATCTGAAACAGGCTCCAGGCTCTGAGCTGTCAGCCCAGAGCCCGATGCGGGGCTCGAACTCACGGATCACGAGATCATGACCTGAGCCCAAGTCGGACGCCCAACCGACTGAGCCACCCAGGCGCCCCTTGTTTATTTATTTTAATTTTTTAAATGTTTATTTAGTTTTGAGAGAGAGAGAAGAGTGCGAGCTGGGGAGGGGCAGAGAGAGAGGGAGACACAGAATCAGAAGTAGGCTCTAGACTCTGAGCTGTCAGCACAGAGCCCAACGTGGGGCTCCATCTCACACCATGAGATCATGACCTGAGCCAAAGTCGGATACTTAATCGACTCAGACACCCAGGCACCCAGGTGACCCTTTTATTTATTTATTTTTAAATGCTTATTTATTTTTGAGAGAGACAGAGACAGTGTGCGAGTGGGGGAGAGACAGAGGGAGAGGGAGACAGAATCTGAAGCAGGGTCCAGGCTCTGAGCTGTCAGCTCAGAGGCCAATGCAGGGCTCAAACTGGTGAACCACAAGATCATGACCTGAGCCGAAGTCAGTTGCCCAACTGACTCAGCCACCCAGGTGCCCCAGAAAAACATTCTAAGTACACAAATAAAAAATCTAAGAGTTGGTATGGTACCATGCTTTTCCATTTTTTTTAAATCACGTATAACACTTCACTTAGTGCTTTAAAAAGAGTGTAGTAGTAAATGTTTGTTGAATTGTTGCAAATAACTGGGCAAGGATAGGAAGGAGAATCAGTATATGATTCATTGAGAGTGGGAATTAGAGATGTCATTGACCAAAATGGAAACAGAGCCCCTATGGGAAATAAGTGAGACAGAAAGAGAGCATTTAATGAACATTGTCTTAAATACTGAACACATCCATCTTTATTCATCACTGAACATTAAAGAGGACTATTCCTAATATAGTCTTAGGAACTCAGTATTTTTTTTTTATGTTTATTTATTGTTGAGAGAGGGAGAGTCCGAGAGGGGGAGGGACAGAAAGAGAGGGGAACAGAGGATCCAAAGTGGGCTCCTCACTGACAGCAGCTAGCTTGATGCAGGGTTTGAACTCATAAACTGTCAAATCATGACCTGAGCCCAAGTCAGATGAGCCACCCAGAACCCCCTAAGTACTTTTTTTTTTAAAAAAGAATTAATTCATCCTCCAGAATTGATTACTTACTGCACATCAGCATGTTGAACTTCAGGGCTTCTGATAACCTGTAAATTAAGGATTTTATTTTCATTAGTTCAATTAAAGATGAATTATATTTCTCATTTCTAACTGTGAACTAAATGCTCCAATTTAGCAAGAGCTCTGGAGATCAAGTGCCATGGAGCTATTATTACCTTTCTACATCATCCAAGCAAGGGATGAAGCATTTGTGGGTGCAAAAAAGGGCCAGAGTCACAGAGACTGAGGAAAACAAAGCACTCTCATCTCATTGTATTTTGATTTTCTGGTTTTTCTCCACTTTCTAGATTATAAACTTGATTCAGGCAGTAAGTGAGTAGGCCCAGCTGACATCTAGAAAATAAACATTTATTGAATGTATGCATAAATTAGCCAAAATCCCTGCCCCAAGGGGCTGATAATCTAGTAGGAAAGGTATGACACATGTAAGAGTGTTTTTTTTTAAACCTTGGTCCTGCTGGACCTGCCAGATGGGGAAGGAATACACAGTACTTGAAGATTGTTCACAAGAACTGCCAAAGCATATTAGGTAAAACAATGGGCAGATTAATTTTGTTGAAGATTATGTTCATAATACATAACATACATACATAAACATGATCATAATGTTTAAGTTATAGTTATGCTGAATGAAAGGAGCCAGACCAAAAAAAAGGTACATGTTGTATGATTCCATTATATAAAACCATGAAATATGCAAACGAATCTATAGTTACAAACTGCGGAGGAACCTTGAGGGGTAATGAGTATGTTCACTGGCTTGTCATAGTGATTTCGTAAGTGCATACATATGTCAACACTTGCCAAAATGTACATTTAAATATGTGTAGGTTATTGTATGTCAATTATTCCTCAATAAAGCTGTTTTTAAAAAAGAGGTGTGATAAAATCAGGTAATAGAGGATCAGATGGACCAATTTTTTCCTCGGGAGAAGAATCATATGTGAAAAACAACTTAGTAAACTATCGCTAATTGTCAAACCTTGGCTGGTGTGTTAGCAAAGGAAAAGAAAAGGCAGAGAGGTATTAGACCCAGGAGCAACCTGCAGTCTTTGGTTAAGGCACGTGCTGTATGAGTTGTCTGTGGGCGACATCTCCGGAGGGAAAGGATGCAGCCCACAGTTAAATCTGGGAGAATTTTTTCTGGCAGAAACAGGGTAAATTGGAGAGAGAACATGATTTGGGGTGTGATGATTTGGCATTTTGGAGGAGGAGAGTAAGGCCCCCGTCTAACGCACAGGTAAGGGGCTCGGAAACGCAGCAGAGCACAGGCAGTGGCCAAGCCCTGTTAGCGCGGGGGGGGGGGGGGGGGGGGGGGGAAGGCCAGGCCCCGCTAGCGGTGATGAGACCACGCCGCAACTCCAGGCAGGATCCCGGAGGCCCAGAACCTTAATCCTCCACTATTGCTTTCTTCAGTTCCAACCCGGGAGGGGACACAGATGTTTGTGCGAGTCCCGCCCTGGGAGAAGAACCGACCCTTCCCGGGAAACCCACAGCGCTGGAGCTAGAAGCTCCCGTGCCCGGCGCGTGCGCGCGGCGCGCAGGGAAGCAGTCTGGAAGTGAGGGAGCGCGCGCCCTTCACGTGACCCAGCCCGCGGGCGGCGACGCACACGACGCGCCCCTCACGTGGTCTGTCTTCAGCCCCGTCGCCGGCGGAGGCGGGCGCGGGCGCGTCCCTGTGGCCAGTCCCCCGGAGGAGTTGGTCGCACAATTATGAAAGACTCAGCTTCTGCTGCTAGTGCCGGAGCTGAGTTAGTTCTGAGAAGGTTTCCCTGGGCTGTCCTTGTCCGGCGGCCTCTGCTGCCGCCTCCGGAGACGCTTCCCGATAGATGGCTACAGGCCGCGGAGGAGGAGGAGGTGGAGTTGCTGCCCTTCCGGAGTCCGCCCCGTGAGGAGAATGGTACTGGACCCACGCAGGCCCCGGCGGGGGAATAGTCCTGGGGGGTTGCGGAAGGGAGGTGGGGAGGACCCGACCGGCCAGTGTGTGTCCGGGGCCATGCTGCCTGGGGCGAAGGAACCCCTAGTTGCCTTCCGGACTTGCCCCGGCGGGACGGGAGTGCAGTTCGTTCGGGGGTGAGGGGCAGGAAGCAGGTAGCAAATCTCGCCCGACGGCTCGCCGCGGGAATCCCCACAGCAGATCCCTGGCTCCGACCAGGGACCGCTCGAGGCGGCAGAAGCGCGAGCCAGGGAGTACCTGGATGAGCAGAGCGGCCGCAGCGCGCCAGACGCAGGGCTCAACCTCCGCATCTCCTGGGAGCGCCTTCCTCCTGGCGCCAGTTGCTAGCAGATAAGGGAGCCAAATGCTCTGCTGAAGTTCTGCTTGGAAAGGGAAGGAGGGCTGGGAGGGAACAAAAAAGGGATAGAGGACGCGGGATTGGAACTGTGCCTTGTTTGCTGCGCAGTAGATACTCTACAGGTACGTTTCCCTTTTGGAGCCAAAGAGGAGGGGTTTGACGGTATTGACGGTGGACCTGGTTTGCAGTTTTCTTTAGCAAGAATTAAACATTTTTGTTGGGGGCGCTGCTGGAGGTATCGAGGCGATGTGTTGTCTGGATTTATATCTAACAACCCCATCTGTTGCTCTAGAGAAGGGTTAGTTGTGTTTTAAACCTACGGTGCAGAGTGGCGAGAGGGATGCGGTGCATTGCAGCTTTCGTTAGAGCCTGTTGTTGTTGTTGTTGTTGTTGTTGTTGTTGTTGTTGTTGTTGTTAAGGCCAGGGATCAAATTTGAAGATTTTTTACAAAGAAAGTAATTTACAGGGACTTACAGCGAGGTGTTTTTCTGGTCAGTTCTTGAACTTGTTGGTTTCGTGCAAACAACTCTCCCTCTGCTGGAGTCTGGCAGGTTTACTTTTCAGCAGAAGTTAATTTAGGTGCCATACAAAAGTGAAACCACGAATATAGTTATACTTTGAATAAATAATGCACCTTACACTGTTTTCCACCTTCTTTGGTAATGTAAAGTCAATAAAAACTTCGTTTTACTTTTTTTCCTAATTTTAAAAGAAGGGTTTAAGTTTCTTTACTGATGCCAGATATTTTAACTTGTTACATGGATTTTTAAGAGACTATGTTTTGGGGTGGGGGTTGAATGAAAGTTCCTTTTGTATGAAAAAAAGCAAACCATTAGTTCTGAATCTTCGGTGATGTGTCTAGTTTTTCTTTTTATGGTAAACAGTATAAATTTGAACATTATCATTTCAGTATCTTAAAAAACATTTAGATACCTTAGAAAATGGAAATTAAGATGATTCATCACCTTCAAAGGCATTGTTTCCTAATATTTTATTAATACAACCAGACACCTTTGTTTCTAATGACTTTCTAGTGAAAATTTATAATTTCTTAGTCTTACCTTAGATGCTCTTCTCAAACTCGGCCTCTTAATGTCTTGTTTGCATGCTTTGAAACCCAGCTTCCAAAAATTAAGATGTGGTCTGAGTTTCTCCTTTTCCTGCTCTCTTTTCATTTATGTCCAGTCTTTTTATAGCAGATGTGCTCCCCCAGACGGTATGTTGGTATACATAAGTTGTGCACCATCCTTGGCACATAACGTGAACTCAGTGTTGGTTGTACATGCTAACATTCCTGTTGATTTTACAGAGAGAAATTCTCACTTTAAAAATTTGAAATTTAGGATCTGATTTTAGTTTTTACATGCTTGAGTCCTGACTGCTATTGAGTTCTGGAATTTTTTTTTTTTTAATTTCCAATTAAATTATAGTGAAAACTGAAAACTGAGTTTGTCCAATAATAATCTGTTGAGCCCCCTCAAATTTTAGGTCAGCACTGTAACCTGAAAATTCACTGAAGTATCTTGTATCTACACTGTATAATTCTTACTGTAAATTCTTATTTAAAAAAATTTTTTTTAACCTTTATTTATTTTTGAGACAGAGAGAGGCAGAGCATGAACGGGGGAGGGGCAGAGAGAGGGAGACACAGAATCTGAAACAGGCTCCAGGCTCTGAGCAGTCAGCACAGAGCCCGACGCGGGGCTCAAACCCACAGATGGCAAGATCACGACCTGAGCTGAAGTTGGACGCCCAACCGACTGAGCCACCAAGGTGCCCCTGTAAATTCTTATTTAAAGCATTTGCTTCTTTCTGGTATTCAGTTTCTTCTTTGACACTAAAAGAAAGCATACAAAATTTTTCTGCATTTTAAAAAGCTTTAAAACTAATCAGCTAACCATAAAATAATATAAAACAAAATACCAAGAAACACAAGTTAAAAAACTGGAGTGGAATCAAATTTTGTACAAAATTATCTGCCGTGGCTATTGGAAATAATTTGTTTTATTCATTTGGTAATCACTTATTTAGTGGTTAATATATTCCAAGCACTGTCATAGGCACTGGAGCGGCAAATATGTGCTAGACAAGTTTTCCACTTTCAAACAGCTTACATTCTAGTTATTTATAAAAGATCTAGTTGTCAGTGGAAGGTGCATACATCATAAACAGTGTCTACTGTATTGCACACACTGTGATACCTTAATAGTTTTGAAGGCAGTACAGATAGGCAAAAACCAGGAGGATAGTGTGATACCATTGCATAGATTACTTTGAAAATACGGGGTAATCAAGGAGAGAAAGGAAAGTCTGGGTGGGTTTGCCCAAAAGCTGATAGTACTAGAGCCTTGTAGAGGCAGTAGGAATTGGAATTAAACTGGAGATAGAAGGGGCATTGAATTGGTGGTTTTAGTCCAAGGGAATTGAGGGTTAGAGGGAAGAAAATCCTTAGTTTATTCAGGGAACTACTGTACAAATACTTTATGTAGATATGAATGAGTGGAGTATGGGATGATATGGGATGCTGGTGGGAGTATTCTAGAGACAGACAAGGACCAGATTTCTGAGGGCAATGTATGTCATGTGAAGAAGTTTGGATTTCATGCTGGAGATGTATGGGATCCACTTAAGGAAACAATATGGAAGATGAATGGTGTGTGTTTAAGTTGAAAAGAGAGACCCATGAGGAGGCAATAGCAAGACTCCGACCAAATGTCAATGGTTTGAAATGAAGTAGTAGAAGATGGAACAGATTGAGATGTTTAGGAGATAGAATATTCAGAACTTGGTTACTTTGCGGAGTAAAGTATGTGTGTATTGGCAAATGTCAGTAATGAGAACGCGACATAAAATGAAAATGTGTTATAATTGAAGTCATTACTTAAAATATGCAAATTAATACTTAAAGGCAGTACTTAAAATGTACACTTTTGGTTTTGATTTTTAAATAAAAGTCTGTTGACGCACAAGCACTTGGAAAAGTTTGAGAGTTCCACCAATCAGATATTTTTGGACTAGTGGTCTGATATTCTCTCTCTCTTTAACATTATAATATGGGACATTTCACACATACAGAAATATAATAGGAAAATCAATCACCATATATCCATGACCAGTTTGAAATGTGTATTTTGTTTCCTCTATTATCACTCCCATTCCCCCTTAAATAGGATGACTTAAAAGCAAATCTTGGACATATCTATAAATGCTTCATTCTGTGTATCTCTAAAAAGATAAGGACTCTTAATACATCCATAATACTATTAACACACCTGGAAAATGAGTAATTCTTTAATATAATTAAATATTCAGCTTATTTCCCTGATTGGTTCATGTTTTTCTTCAGTTGGCTTGTTTAATTCAGAATCCAAAGAATTCCATATAGCATTTGGTTGATAAATAAGTCTTTCAGTCTCTAGTAACCCCTCCCTTTTTTTTTTTTTTTTTTTGGTCTTATCACTTACCATTTATTTAATAAGAAAAATCCAGATCATTTGTCCTGTAGAATTTCCCACAGCTTGGATTTTGTTTGATACATCCATACAGTGTGATGTAACTTGTTTCTCTATTTCCTGTGCTTAATCTAGACTTGATCAGATTGTGGTATGATATTTTGGCAAGAGTACTTCACAGGTCGTGCTATGTATCTTGTATTGCATCACATTAAGAAGCACATGCTTTCTGATTGTTTTTCTTTTCTCTTTTCTTTTCTTTTTTCTTTTTCTTTTCTTTCTCTTGTTAGGATTGATCAGTGGGTTTGGTGGTGTTAGCTGCCTGATCAGTTGTGAATTTCTTGGTTAGACACTTATATAGTTTTAGTAGTAGCCATTGATGATTATTGCTATTGATCTGTTATTTCTTTCTAGGTTTTTCTTTTTTCTTATTTTTTGTAGTAACCTTTCAGTATATGATTAAATTTTAGTTTTCTCTTTCTTTCTTTCTTTCTTTCTTTCTTTCTTTCTTTCTTTCTTTCTTTCTTTCTTTCTTTCTTTCTCTTCCTTCTTTCTTTCTGACTTCCTCCCTTCCTTTCACAACTGCTTCTTAAATGCTTGCTTTAAATTTGGTGCCTGGAGGTACCCAAATTCAGAGTAGTTGAGATTAGTTTAGAATGAGCATTATTTGGCTATCTGTAGGGATATTAACCGAGTCACTTAACGTGTGTTAATATAAAAGAACTTAGATATATGTCATTTTTATTTTTTTTAAGTTTACTTATTTATTTTGAGAAAGAGCAAGCAAGGGAGGGTTAGAGAGAGAGGAAGAGAGAGAATCCCAAGCAGGCTGCATGCTCAGCCTGGAGCCCAACGCAGGGCATGATCTCACTATGGCACGATCACGACCTGAGCCACCATCAAGAGTTGGGACGCTTTTGATGTATGGTGGTAGGCAGTTTTTTTGAAGTTGGTAGACTTGGCTCTTCACATAAGCATCTCTGCCAAATCATACTCTTTGAGGAGCACTGCTGTTACCCTCTCTGTCTGTAAAAAGCAGATGATAATCTTTACTTGATATCAGGAGAATACTAGGATTAAAGTTTGTGAGACACTGTTTGTCCCTCTTTGCATCATGAAAAAATGTTACTAACTTAACACCTTAACTATCTAGCTACCAGACTGCTGGAAACCACTACTTTTAGAAACCCAGCTCCTCATGGAAAGAAAACACTTTTGAGCCACATCATTATTAGGAATATAGCAACCTGAGCCCAGAGTTCACTGATTGAAAAATATGTGCAAAGTGAAAGTTAGTAGGCTTAGTTACCTATTTTCCTCTGACAATTTGGTAGTATGCTGGGAATGAATAGAAGGAAAGTTATCTGAGAAGCCGACTATTACTGTAAGGAGATTGGATAAACATTAACTAGACTAGAAATATAGGTCTATAAATTACCCTTGGGTATATAAACCAGTGGTCTTCCTTAGGTAATTTACAATACCTAATACCCAGAAGGTACTCTTGATTTAGAAACGTGTGTAACAGGCTTTAGACCGATTTTCATAATATTAGCTAACATGTAGTAGCATTTAGCTGTAGTCATTGTTCTAAATGTTTTACATATATTATTGCATATTATTACTCTCAAAAAAAATTCTTGAAGTAGGCACTTTCTCTCCATTATTTATGGAAGGAACAGAGAGGCAAAATCACTCAACCAAAGGTCATTAGGCCAGTAAGTGGTACAGCAGATAATTGACTCACCAAATTATGCACTTGGAGAAGGACCTTGATACTCAGAGACATGTATATTTGTGAGATCTAAGATGGCAGGTGTTATGTTAAGTAAAAAGTTAAGGTCATTTTTTTTAATATTAAAAAATTTTTTTTTAAAGTTTATGTATTTTGAGAGAGAAAACGCACGAGCAGGGTAGGGACAGAGAGAGAGGGAGAGAGAGAGAGAATCCCAAGCAGGCTCTGCACTGTCATTGCAGAGCCTGATGTGGGGCTTGAACTCACAAACCATGAGACCATGATCTAAGTGGAAATCAGGAGTTGGATGCTTAACTGACTGAGTCACCCAGGTACTTCAAAAGTTAAGGTCATGAAGAATGTGTTACCTTAAAAAAATTTATTTACCATATTTTTTCTTCATATGCTGTAAAACTTAGAATTTTCTTTATTACCAAATTTCTATGTAATATCCTTAAGATAAATTATTCAGAATTCAGTTGTATGCATTGTATACATTGTATACATTGTCGAAGTGCAGAGATTTACTAGTCAGAAGGAATCCTTAGTAGATTGGAAATTCATTAAGTAGATTTCTGTGATGGGTAGAACTCTTTCATAAAAACTGTGAAAATCTAACATAAGTGTATTAACAAATACTCAGAGATAGAGAATAGATTGGTAGGGTTTACTCACAATATGAAGGCTGGAGTTTTGTAATAGAGAATGTCCTAATGTTTTCTTTAGATTTGTCTTTTTCAGATTAACTTTTGTGGCATCATCTGAAAGTATATCAGTGGTCATTGAATTAGATTAATGTGATGGATCCATTTAATTCAACAGATTCTGTTGCTTTGGGAAAAATATTAGGTAACAAGGAGACAGGAATAAAAGTGAAGAATTTAAATTGTACTGTTTGATTACAGGTACATAATATTTTTAAATAAATGTATATCATTTGAATTCTTTGGTAATTGTTTTTTGTTGTGGAATTCAGATCGATAAAAGTGTGATCATAATGTAATAGCAGTCTATGTACTTACCGCCCAGCTTGAGAAATAAAATATTGGAGGTAAAATTGAAACTTCCAAGTACTTCATCAAAATCCCATTCCACTTTCCACTTCTGCAGACATAACTGTCTCCTGTTGTTCCTTTGCTTGCTTCTTGTAGTTGTAAATATATATTATATATCTTATATATGTTGTATATATGTAGTATTGTCTCTCTATGTATTATAGAATTATAACACATAGTAGTTCCTGGTAGTTTTATATATATGGAATTACGTACATCTTTTTATGGACTTTTTAAAAAAAATTTTTTTTAACATTTATTTAGAGCATGAGCAGGGGAAGGGGACAGAGACACACACACAGAATCTGAGGCAGCCTTCAGGCTCTGAGCTGTTAGCACAGAGCCCACTGTGGGACTCGAACTCACGAACTGCAAGACCATGACCTGAGCTGAAGTTGGACGCTCAACTGACTGAGCCACCCAGGTGCCCCTTTATGGACTTTAAAAAAAAATTTTTTTTTAAGTCTGTATTTATTTTTGAGAGAAAGAGAGAAACAGTGTGTGAGCAGGGGAGGGGCAGAGAGAGAGGGACACACAGAATCTGAAGCAGGCTCCAGGCTTTGATCTGACAGCACAAAGCCTGATGCAGGGCTTGAACCCACAGACAGTGAGATCATGACCTGAGCCGAAGTCGGAGGCCCAGCCAACTGAGCTACCCAGGTGCCCCATGGAATTTGTTGGTTTTTTAAATCAACATTAGGTTTTGGAGGTTTATTCATATTAATAATACAGGTAAGGTCTAGGTCACCACTTTCATTTTGTTTTTATTTACTTTTTTTTTTATCTTTGTTCTCATTCAAAGTTAACATTACTACTTCTCTGTAAGATATCCTCCCCGTGCATGCTCAGAGCAGCTTTTTAGTTCACCTCTTTTAACTGCTGTTTACTATTCCATTATAGAATATACTATCCATTTTACTGTTGTTTGGCATTTGGGTTATTTCCTTTTTTTTTTTTTTTTTTTTTTTTTTTTTTTTTACAAATAATGGTGCATGTATGTATCATCTAATGTACAAGTGTGAGAATTTTTCTAAGATGCATATATCTAGAAGTAGAATTGGTAAATCGTAGGGTGGGTGCATTTTCAACTTTAGAGATAATTGCCAAAGTGTTGACCAAAGTAGTTGTGTGGTTTATACTCCCTATAAAGTATATGAGAATTTCCAATTCTGCCAACATCTTTGCCACACTTCATTGATTAGGTTCTTTTATTTTGCCAGACTCATGAATGTGAAGTAGTTCCTCATTGTTTCAATTTGCATGTTACTGATTACTAATACTGAGTATTATTTCAGGTTATGAGTTTTTGGCTATGGTTTCCTTGTCTCTGATGAATTGCCTATTTATAGTCTTTGCTCATTTTTCTATTGGATTATTTTTTTCTTATTTACTTGTAGAAGTTCTTTATGTATTCTGCATATTTTTGGGTGGTACTTTATGGCTACAAATATCTTTTCTAGCCTGTAGAAAAGGCTAGTAGAGTAAAAATTTCTTAACTTTTTACTTGGTTAATGGTAAGCTATTTACTTATTTTAGATTGTTGATGTACATTTTTTTTAATGTTTATATTTTAAAAAAATTTTACCGTTTATTCATTTTTTTTTTTGAGGGAGTGAGTGGGGGAGGGGCAGTGAGAGAGGGAGACACAGAATCAGAATCTGAAGCAGGCTCCAGGCTCAGAGCTGTCAGCACAGAGCCCAATGCAGAGCTTGAAGTCACAGACCACAATATCATGACCTGAGCCGAAGTCAGATGCCCAACCGACTGAGCCGCCCAGGCGACCCAGATGTTTATTATTTTTGAGAGAGAGAGAGAGATGGGGGGACCAAGCACAATGGTGAAGGGACACAGAGAGAGGGAGACACAGAATCTGAAGCAGTCTGAAGCAGGCTCCAGGCTCTGAGCCGTCAGCACGGAGCCTGACGTTGGCTTGAACCCACCAACCACAAGACCATGACCTAACCTGGAGTCAGATGCTCAACTGACTGAGCCACCCAGGTGCCCTGATGTACTTTGGTTTTTAATGTTAGTGTTATAATTTATCTGTATTTTCTCCTTTTTTTAAAAAAAAAAAGTTTATTTAAATAATTTCTGCACTCAATGGGGGGCTCAAACTCACAACTCTGAGACCAAGAGTCTCATGCTCTTCCAACTGAGCCAGCCAGGTGCCCCTATCAGTATTTTCTTTATAGCATGTGCCTTTTATTTTCCTGAGGTCATAAAGTTATTCTATTTTTTTTTTTTTGGTAGAAATTTTAAAGTTTTGCTTTTCACATTTTGACTTTAATCCATGTAGTATTCATTTTTGGATTTAGTGTGATAGTTCATGTACACAGAATAAATCATATCTTCTCCTAATTCATATTGTTCTCTCCATCATACAACAAAAGTTTCCTTCAAGGTAAGTTTTTGTTTCCAAGCAACTTGTTCCATTGTTCTGTTTGTCTGTTCCTGTGTCGGTATATTTATTTTGTTTTTTTAGCACTCTTAGGTATCTAGGTAAAATAACTTGGCATAAACAATTAAAAATTTGAGGGCACCTGGGTGGCTCGGTTGGTTGAGCATCCAGCTCTTGCTTTCAGCTCAGGTCATGAACCCAGGGTTGTGGGATTGAGGCCCATGTCAGGCTCTGTGCTGAGTGTGGAGCCTGGTTGAGATTTTCTCTGCTCCCTCTCCCTCTGCCCTTCTTCCCCATTCGTGCTCTCTCTCTCTCTTTAAAAAAAAAATAACAAAAAATTAGAAGTTTTTTTGGCCAACATGCTTATTTTTTTTTTTAAGTTCATGGGGTGGGGGCGTGGTGGCCAAAAGAAAGGAAGAGAGAGAGAATCCCAGGCAGGCTCCTCACACTGTCAGTGCAAAGCCCCATATGGGCTCAAACCCACAAACCATGAGATTATGTCCTGAGCTGAAGTTTGATGCTTAACCAACTGAGCCATCCAGGTGGCCCTTGGCCAATATGCTTATTATCTTTTTTATCTTGATGAGTTTCGATCCCTTTTCATTTTATTAATAATTCTTTATATTAAAATGAATTACTCTAGGTAAGACTCTTTCTAGAATACATAAGGAAAAAATTACTACTCTTTGAGCTAGATTCAGGTTGGCCACATTTTAGACTCAATTGTGCCTTGTCTTCATTTATTTAGTACCGTAGACTCCCAAGATACAGTGTGATGGCAACTGCTCACAGTTCTTCATCAAACATTTTCTGTTCCATAAGTCTAGGGTAATATTGGACTGTTAAACAACCAGAGTAGCAATCTCCATGAGGTCAGCAGGAAAGCAAAACAGAAAATAAGGTTGGATATAATAAGACTCTCTTTACAAACATAGTTATAGTCAGAATTTGATTCAGTTTAATTTTTTTAATATATAAAACTTCACCAACTGTTTGTTATTCCACAGAGACTTTTCAGTAGTGTCTTTAAGATCCTCTCAGAATTCACATCTGAATTACCAGTGATACCTAATTATTAGTGAATTAGTTAAGTAGTTGGCAGCTAATTAAGAATAAGAGCAGAACTCTAGAGTAACGGCCTTTAAGAATGCCAGAAGGTCAAATGAGTTGGGCTCTAGATAGAGGGAGAAAGATAGAGGAAGTCAGAGTGCCAGCCTATTTCAACATTTTGCTTTAGGCTAGCCTTAATTTTTCTTTGTCACTGTCTGTGCCATTGTTAGCAGGCATATTGACCTGTGTACAAATGTTTCACATAACTCAAAATTTCTAGGTCTGTAACGTCATTTAATTTTTAAGTATATGCATTTTATTAGTATGTAAACCCCTTAATTTTTTTTTTGAGTGTGGGTCACATTTTCCTATTTCTTCTTAAGTCTCGTCACTTTGAATTGTGTAATAGACACCGTGAATGTTACCTTTTAGACTCTGAGTTCTGTTACACCCCTTCTGAAGACTTGATTCTTTTTAAAGTAGTTGTTATGAACTCAGTGTTTGTGCCACTCTCCCCTAAATTCTTTGTTAAAGCCCTAACCTCCAGTGTGATGGCATTTGGACATGGGGTCTTTGGGAGGTAATTAGGGTTAGATGAGGTCATGAGGCTAAGGCCCTTATAAGAAGAGACACCAGAGAGCTTGCCCTGTACCATGTGAAGACACAGTGAGAAGATAGCTGTCTGCAGCCCAAGGAGAGAGTCTTTATCAGACATGAACCCTGTTGGAACCTTGATTGATGTTGGATTACAGTTTCTATAACTGTGAGAAAGTGAATTTTGGTTGCTTAAGCCCCCTAGCTTATTGTATTTGTTATGGCACTCAGAATAGATTAAGATAGTAGTTGATTTACTTGACTGTACTCAGATTCCATACTCTGTCTCATTGTGGGCAGCCAAAGTGTCCGTTCAGTTCTTTTATTCTTAATTGGGCTGCTTGGAGTCTGTACTGTGTATACATTTTTCATGGGTCGGCCATAGGTTGGGGCACCCTTTATGTGACTTTCTCCTTTGAAGGACTTTTCCCATCGCTTTCCAACTGCTTTTGTCACCTTGAACTTGATATTTTGTTTTTTTAAGCCAGTAAGACTCTGGGATTTCCATTGGAGTTTTAGATGTTCAGTAGGTATGGAGTGGGGCCTGTTACGGAAAAGCCTTAAAAACTGGGAAACTCATTCAGTGCTGTCCTTTCATTTTTAATAGACTCCATTCAATTTCTGCCTGCTTTTGGGTCTTTAGTATGTAAACTAGTTGTTTTTTTGTTTGTTTGTTTTTGTTTTTATTTTGTCCAAAGTTTATGGCTGTTATTTGTGGGAGGGTTAGTCTGCTAGAGCTAACATAGCTAGCAGCTCCTTTTTAATATTAATATATAGAATCATAGAGTGTATTCAGTTTTAAAAGTAGATTGATTTCCAGTTGTTACCTTGAAGTAGAAAAAAGCAGTCTTTAATTTTTTCCCCCAATTTTTACCATTAGCATGTAGGCGGGAAGGAGATATGCTGGTACTAATTTATGGAGACAGTGGATGAGGTTAGAGGGTTTATTTATAATGTATGTGCCCCTTATTGTTGGTAGACAGGAAGAATTTATAACTTAAAGAATTTTGAAGCATTGTTGAGATTTGACAGTGTGTTAGGCATTCTGCTGAAACGCCTCGCATGGATCATTTTGTTTTATCTTCAGAGCAACATTATAAGATAGGTATTGTTATTAGGTCACAACGTCAGAAGGTTGCATGGATAGTAAACAACAAAGCTATAATTCTAACTCCAGTTACTCAGACTCCAGAATTTCTGCTCTTTCACTACTGAATATCACGAAGTGATTTTTAAGTTAATTTCTAGTGCTAACATTCTGTGATTATAGTTAGTTTTTACTTTACCTAAAACATTTGTTTAGGAATTTTCTGGTTTGTGTTCATAGTGTGCCACCTCTTGGTAAAATTCAGTAATGCGGCCCAGCAAAACAAGGAGAAGAGAAGTATAAAAATAGAAATTAATATAAGTTTAAAATCCATGC
Source organism: Felis catus (assembly GCF_018350175.1). Lineage (NCBI taxonomy): Eukaryota > Metazoa > Chordata > Mammalia > Carnivora > Felidae > Felis > Felis catus. The sequence continues at coordinate 53,358,756 of NC_058373.1, forward strand.
ACATTTCATTGGGTATGTGATGGCAGGGAAGAAACTCAGAATTCCAAAACTTGCATAAACCTATCGTTGGGAGGGATTTATAACCATCACCTGGGGGTATGTGACTCTCAGGTGTCTGAGGCCAGTCCCTAATGTAATAAATGAGGGCCATGCACAGGAATGCTTTGTGTGGAGAGCATATATTTACATTTGACAGCTACACAAAGTGAGAAGACCGCAAGCCCTTGAAATAAAATTGGTGAATATTAAAGTTAGGGGAAGCTATAAGAGATAGTCTTGAAACATACTAATGTCATTGATGTCCCTACAGACAAAAATTTGGTCAAAATTTGTGAGCATCAAGAGTGACACGATCTAAGTTACTTAGCAAACAGTTTCACTAAAGTTTTAGATGGATATGCCAATTAGAAACTACTGTGGAAAGTTTGAGGTTTTGAAAGGATAGCACTGGCTGTTTATTTTTTTATTTTCTATTTTTTTTCTTTCAGAGAGAGAAAGAGTGTGTGCATGAGTGGGGGAGAGGGAGAGAGAGAATCTTAAACAGATTCCATGTTGAGTGTGGAGCCGACGTGGGGCTCGATCCCCATGTCCCTGGGATGACCTGAGCCCAAATCAAGAGTGGTCTTTCAACCAACTGAGCTACCCAGGCGCCCCTGGCTGTTTGTTTAGAAAAAGAATGATAAAATGAAACTAATTTGTGAGCAAGATTTGTGTTATGTCCTAAAATTCAGTAGCACTCCTATTTTGAGTAGTTAGAAAATGAATACTAAAAGTGGCTGAAGTGTCTTAGGTTGATGGTGATTGGAAAAGACCATTATTTCTGGAAAAAAACTAGTATATCTACTCAAAGTACTAGATTTTTTTGCCCAGTGATGTTTAGGTTTTATTGTTTTATATATATACAATTTGTATATGATTTATTGTATTTTTATTTATTTCATTTATTTTATTTATATAGGACTTATATATGATTTATATATATTTATAGATGACACAACATCTATAAATATATGATTATTTTAAGTGTTTTTCTTTTGAAATTCCTACAGGAAAAATAACTTTGTTAATGAACATTTAAAATTCTTCAGTCCCACCTTTTTTTTTTCCCCCCTCATTGAAAAGCAACTCTTAATACGAGGATCTATTGGGATTGTAGAACTGGGTAGAAGGGATATTAATGTCCAAGAAACAGTGTAGGAGAATAATTTGAAGGGCTTGGCACATGCTTTTTGGATTGAATGGACTCAGTAGGAACGTGTAAGTCCATATTTTTGTGGGATTCAGAGTATGGCTTGGTATACTATGCCATGTGGGCCAAATATGGCCAAGACCTGTTTTGTATGGCTTTGAGGTAAGAATGGTTCTTACATTAAAAAAAAATTTTTTTTTAATGTTTATTTTTGAGAGACAGAGTGCAAGTGGGGCAGAGAGAGAGGGAGACACAGAATCTGAAGCTGGCTCTAGGCTCTGAGCTATAAGCACCAAGCCTGACACGGGGCTTAAACTCGTGAATGGTGAGATCATGACCTGAGCCCAAGTCAGATGCTTAACTGACTGAGCCACCCAGGGGCCCCAGTTTTTACATTTTTTAAAGTTTAAAAAACAAAACAATATATGACAGAGACAGTATGTGGTCTAAAAGCCTAAAACATTTACCATCACTATTTGCTGATTCCCCATTTAGAGTATAGCCATACTTCTCTAAGTCTGAAATTGAAGGAACATCAGTTTAAGAGAAGAGGTGTTCATTAGGGGCCCAGTAAGTTGCACACGTTTGTTGAAAAATAATGGTAGAAGTGAATTTGAAGAAAAGATGGGAAACCAGGACTATATTAATAATCATTCTGTAGTTTTGTTAAAAAAGGCATCGTGCAGGGAAGCCTAGATGGCTCGTCAGTTAAGCGTCCAACTTCACCTCAGGTCAAGATCTTGAGGTTTGTGAGTTCCAGCCCCGCTTAGGGCTCTCTGCTTACAGCCTGGAGCCTGGAGCCTGCTTTGGATTCTGTGTCTTCTTCTCTCTCTCTGCCCCTCCCCCACTAGTGGTCACTCTCTCTCTCTCTCTCAAAAATAAACATTAAAAAAGTTAAAAAAAAAAAACAGAAACAGAAGGCATCATGCTAAAGTAAAGGATTTGGAAATTGTCTCTTGTATCCATTCCTTTACTAGTCCAGAACCCCATTGCCCCTCCCACAAATACTGGTGGCTCTAGTTTACTTTTATTTGTCTCCCTAATTAATTAATCTTCCTATCCAGAGCTCTGATCATTTCTTAATGTTAAATTCTACTTGGGATTCCTTATTTTCCATATAGAACCATCTCTTAAATAAAAATGTGAAATATTTTTATTAACATTTAGTTAGGAAGGCATAGCTATGAAAAGTATATACCTGTGACTCATTTTTGTGAGTATTTCAATGGGTACATACTCAAAGTTTTGCAAACCAGCATTTAGACTTAACTGGGCCATTAGTTCATTGCTGTAGAGCAGTCCAAATTGTTGGAATCTGCCCCTATCCCAACCCTGTTTGAATAACTATAGCTGAAGTTGCTTTAGGCAGGCTAGGAACAGAATAGGGGGAAAGCTAATACTGGTTAGGAGTAGTTAGTAATTAACAATACCTTTTGGGAGAAGTATGTTAGCCCTTCTGTTCTTCACCGCCCCCCCCCCCCCCCCCCCGCCTCCATGTTCAGAAAATTACCCTTGATCTTAGAGGGCCAAGAAGCAATCCTGTTCAGAAAATTATACACAAAATGATCACCTAGGCATTCCCCTTTTAAAGTAATTAATGTATTTTTACTCAGTGGCTTATTTAAAGCATATCATCAAGTGATCTTGAAATGCTTATCTTAAATTTCTCTTGAAAAGTCAGTAGAGGTTTTGGAGTCAGGGCAAACAATTAGCTGTGTGACTCTGGGCAGTTTCTTAACTTCTGTGTCTAACTAGTTTGTGCATCTATAATGAGGGAATACTAATAGCACCCAATTCATAGGATTACTGTGAGAATAGGATGAGTTAACGCATATAAAACATTTAGAACAGTGCCTGAAAAACGCACTATCTACTAATTAAAGTTACCTCTTGTTATATGCACTTTGGGCAAAGGGTTTACAAAAGATACAATGTCAACTGTGTTTTTAGGCAACATTTTTTATGTGACATATGGGTAAATTTATATGAATTGGGAAACCAAAAATATTGGCTAATAGAGAAGTAAGTCATAGCTTTGGGTTTCCCTTTGTTCAGTGACTCCTGTACTGGGCATTTCCTTTGTGGGGAACCTTGTCATCTATGAAGCTGTTAACAAGAGATACTGGCTTTTGAGGTTTATGAGGCAAGGGCAGATCCTGTACCTGCTCATTGTGTATCTTGTCACCTTGCACTTAAGCTGTCTGTTGCATGTTTGATCCAGAGACTCCCACCAAACAAGAATAGTTGATGCTGCCTTGTTGGTGGTCTGTGACTCCAGTCTTTTTTTTTTTTTTTTTTTTAAGTTTATTTATTTTGAGTGTGAGAGAGCATGAGTGGGGGAGGGGCAGCGAGAGAGGGAGAGAGATTCCCAAGCAGGCTCCATACTGTCAGTGTGGAGCTCCATGTGGGACTTGAACTCACAAACTGTGAGATCATGACCTGAGCTGAAGTCACATGCTCAACCGACTGAGCCACCCAGGCACACCCCCCCCCCCTTTTTTTAATGTTCACTTATTTGGAGAGCGAGTGAGCGCTCATATGTGAGTGGGAGAAGGGCAGAAGGAGAGAACCCTAAGCAGGCCCTGGGCTTATGCAGTACTTAACTTGGGACTTGATCTCACTACCATGACATCATGAACTGAGCCGAAATCTAGAGTCCATCGCTTAACACCCTGAGCCACCCAGGCGCCCCACCCCAATCTATTTTTATAAGAGGCCATGCCAAATGTAGCTATGGGATTATGAGAGTCTTTGGGGGGGTGGTGTCTTTATTTCTGGTTGAGCCTAGAAAGACCCCTGCCCCCATGGGTTTGTACTCCTTTGATCTTCATTTGTTATACAAAATAAATTGTAAACACCACTGTCAGGGATGCCTGGCTGGCTCAGTCAGAAACGCATGTGACTCTTGATCTGGAGTTTGTGAATTGGAGCCCCATGTTGGCTATAGAAATTACTAAAAACAAAGCAAAACACAGCAAAACAACCACTTTGTATTTGAAAACATATGGCTTGAGGTGTTTTATAAACTTGTAACTGTAATAGAAGATCATTGCTGGAATATTTTACCTCTAACTTATTCTGAATTTATTGTCTTTTAATAACTTTTTTCTTTATCTTCATGTTGGGTTTTCAGAATCTGCAAATCGTTTTTCATCAGTTTTGGAAAATTCTTATCATTTCTTTAAACATTGCCTTTGCCCATTCTTTCCCTTTTCTCCTTCTGGAACTCTGATTAAACATACATTTGTTCTCTTCATTCTGTTTTTATATGTTTCTTAACCCTCCCCTGCCTTTCAGGTAGCTTTATTGTGGTATAATGCACATACTCTAAAATTTGCCCTCAGTAAGTATACAAGTTTGATGGCTTTTAGTAAATTTAGTTTTATAACCACCACAATACAGTTTTAGCACACTTCTCTCCTCTCCCAAAGTTTCCTAGTATGTGTTTGCAGTTTATCACTCCTCTTACTCTTAGCCCCAGGCATTTACTAAACTTAACAGTTCCTATGTTTTTGTCTTTTTCTAGAAATTTCATGCAAATGAAGTTACATAATCTTATGTGCCTTTTTTCACTTAGTGTAATGTTTTTGAGGTGTAGCAATGTTGCATGTTATCCTTAGCTTGTCCCTCTTACTAAGTAGTATACTATTATATAGATATTTTATTTTGTTGCCTGTTACGAATATTGCTTCTGTGAACATTCAGATACAAGTCTGTGTGTGGACATGTTTTTCTTTTTCTTGGAAAGATACTTCAGAGTGGAATTGCTGGGTGATAGTAAGTTTATGTTTAAAATGACCAAACTTTCCCATATTATCTGTATCTGAATTATATTAATAAGTGAACAAGCAATAAGCGTATAGCAATAAGTACAATCACTAACCTGCCTTTTCTTTTTTTACAAACCATTTCCAATTTGTCTAAGAGATGCAAACTTTATATATATTTTTAATGTTTATTTTTGAGAGGGGCAGGGGAGGTGCAGAGAGTAAGGGAGACACAGAGTCCAAAGCAGGCTCCAGACTCTGAGCTGTCAGCAGAGCCCGACGTGGGGCTTGAACTCACGAGCCTGTCAGATGCTTAACCAGCTGAGCCACCCAGGCGCCCCTAAGAGATGCAGACTTTAAATAAGCAAATCACAATGTAATTTCAGCACTACTCCTGAATCCTGTGTTTCTTAATAATAGCATAATGAAAATTTCATGAGTTTTAAGCAGCAGGTTAAGTTGGTTTTGGTAGAAGTTCAGCCTCACATCATCATATGTTAGAGTAGCACTACCAAATATTTTTTTTAAGTTACAAGCAGAAATTCCATGAAATGTCTTGTCTTTTCAGTTACATGTGCTCTGCCTTAGTTTCAGTGTATGGTTGTGGAGTGGGAGAAAGGTCCAGATTAGGAATAATATACTTGTAGTTTAAACTGACATGGTCAGATCTTTTGGTTCTCAGGACAGTGCTTTAAATGTGATCCTGGGGATGATGGCCCTATTACTCTGTAGTTCCATAAGACTGTGAGGGATGGTGTTGGAAATTGCATTTTTAAATAGTGTAAGCCTTACTGAGAAAGTGACATTTGCTCAAATACTTGAAGGAGGTGATAGAATCAAAGTAATGAAGCAGGATGCAGAGATGCAAAGCACTAGGACCTTAAAGGCTATTGTAAGGACTTTGGCTTTTATAACACTCTTGAGTAAGACGTGAAGGCATTGGAGAGTCTTGAGAGAGAAGTGACATAATGACATATTTTTAAAAGATTATCTCTCTTGAGGAATAGACTGTAAAGTAGCAAGGGTGATAGAGTGATTTCTGGTAAGCCAGGCAAAAGGTGGTAATGGCTTGGATCAGAATAGTAGCAGTGAAGATGTGAGAAGTGGCTGGATTCTGGATGTGTTTTGAAGGCAACCTGACAGATTTTGCTCCTGGGGTTTTATAGGGGAAGTAGATAAAGAGGAAATCAGGAATGTCACTGAGATTTTTGCCTTAAAAAATAGAACTGGAAGAAAAGAGTTGCCATTTACTGAGATGGGGAAGACTAAGAAATAAGTGTTTCAATGAAAGGTGAGTTCAGTTTAGGCCGTCTTGTTTGTTTGTTTGTTTGTTTGTTTGTTTGTTTGTTTGTTTGTTTGTTTTGAGAGAGCATGCACACAGGGGAGGGCCAGAGACAGAGGTAGAGAGAGAATGCCCAGCAAGTTCCATGCTATCAGCACAGAGCCAGACACGGGGCTTGATCTCATGAACCATGAGATCATGACCTGAGCTGAAACCAAGAGACGGACACTTACCCAACTCAGCCACCCAGATACCCCATCTTAAGTTTGAGATGCCTCTTGGACATCAGAGTAAAGCTGTTGAGTAGGCAGTTGAATATATGAGCATGGAGTTTAGGGAAGGAGCTAGTGTAGAAATATAAATTTGGGAGTCATCTAGTTATTGATAATAAACTGGATGTGAGTGAATATAATTGGGAAAAAGAACTCCAAAGATTGGGGAGATAAAGGGAGGAATCAGCAAAGGAGGTAGAAGGAGTGAGCAGTGAAAATAAGAAAACCAAACTAACTCATGAAGATGTTTTAAGTAGGTGAGAATGATCAGCTTTGTTAAATGCTGCTGATCTATCGGTGAAGATGAGTCCTGAAAATTGATTTTTGGATTTAGAGAAAGAATGGTTGGCTTGAAAGTCTGACTGGAGTGGGGTTTAGAAAGCATGGGAGGAAAAGAAAAGAGGGAAAAACTTTTACCTGTGATCTGTACTGTAGGTGGAGGCAGAAATATGGAGTGTTAACTTGAGGAGAAGGTGGGGTCAAACAAAAGTTTGTTGTGTTTGTTTTTTAAAATGAGAGTTGGTAGCGTGTTGCATGTTGATGGGAATGAGTTAATAAAGGACAAAAAAAATTAATTGGTAGAGAGTGACCTTTACTTCGTGAGGTGTGTGGGACCTAGGATGCAAGAGGAGTGGTTGGACTTAAATAGAAGTAAACATAGTCACAGGAAGGAAAGCAGAATATATGGGCTCATTAGTGGCTAGATGTGATGGAAGTTGTACATGTTCTTGTTGCTTAAATTTGCTCAGTTAAATGGGAAGTGAGGTCATCTTTTGAGATTAAGAATGGGAAAGGAGGGTTAGAGGTTTGAGGAAAGAAGGAAATACTGTGAAATCATACAGGAGAATGAGAAAATGGACCAGAGAAATATTGCGATTATTGGGCATCATTAAGGAGCATTTGAGGTTTGTGGTCAGAGTTTTTTTTTTTTTAACGTTTATTTATTATTGAGAGACAGACACAGAGCATGAGCAGGGGAGGGGTAGAGAGAGGGGAAGACACAGAATCTGAAGTAGGCTCCAGGCTCTGAGCTGTCAGCACAGAGCCCGACGCGGGGCTCGAACTCATGAACTGTGAGATCATGACCTGAGCCGAAGTCAGTTGCCTAACCAACTGAGACACCCAGGTGCCCCTGTGGTCAGGGTTTTAAAGTGAAACTAGAGGTCATTGTTTTGTTTTTGTCTAGTTCTATTATGGAATAGTTATGGAGTAGTTAGGGAATGGTGGAGGGATTATGCTAAGTGAGTTTTAGAATGTAAGATATTTTGCTGATTCAGTGCCCTGACTTCTAGTGGTCATCCTGTGTTTTTTTATAACCAGGAGATTATGGTATAATTTGCTCCTACCTAAGTGAGTATATTTAAATAAAGAACCATTGACCTAGGAGATGGACATTTTGGATGGAGAGACAGAATTTTGGTACCAGAATTAGCATTGGGGGACAGACTAAGTTTTATCGTTACAGTACCTGAAGGATTTGAGAGGAACCTGCAAAACTTCACCCATCATAATTTTGTCTTATATTTCTTCTCCTAGAGGTTTCCTTTTAGAACATGGGCTCTTCCTTTTTGGACTGTCCTGTTAATACTAATATATTACATGGAGGATGGAACCAATGGTCTTTATTATAATGTATAGAGTTTTGTCTGTCCCAGTACATAATGCCTCATCCTTTTGTAATCAGTTGCCAGTAGCAGGATAAGGATCCAGAGTCTAAGGATCCAGGGAGAAGCTTAAGTAGTGATATAAAAAATTAATTTAAAAAAATCGTTTAGGGGTGTGTGGGTGGCTTAATTGGTCAAGCATCTGACTCTTGATTTAGGCTCAGGTCATGATCTCATGGTTTGTGGGATTGAGCCTCCCATTGGGCTCCACGCTGTATGTGGAGTCTGCTTAAGATACTGTCTTTCTTTCCCTCTGCCCCTCTCCCCCACTCATACTCCCTCTTTCTCCAAAATAAAATATCTTTTAAATTTTAAAAATTATTTCAAATTTTACAGTAATTGATGGAATTTTTTAATCTTCCACTGTGATCCTAAATTTGTCTTATTTTCCCTGTTAAATTTTCACTTTATATATTTTGAGATTATTGATTTGGTTATTCAGATTTAAGATTGTTACAGCAATCTGGTGAATCAGACATCTGTAATCATGTAATAACTTGCCCTATCTCTATTGAAGTTTAGTCTCTATTTTTCCTGATATTTTTCTTTTAGGATTTGTTTGATATCTTTTTCTGATGGTCACTTTTAATTGGCTTTTAAATGATCCATTTCCCAGGATCATACTGCCCCCTCTTGAGGTTTTTGGCCCATAGTGGGAATCTCAAACTTGATTTTACTTCTCACATTATATGAAGCAATAGTATCTTCACAGCATGTTGATTTAGTAATCCAAATAACAATGGACTTGAATGGACTCATTCTGATATTTTAGGTATGCTATCTTCAGTAAGCCTTTAGTATATACTTAACGGTAAATATTTACTGGATTGGGGAAAAAATTAAATAGTATGGAATTATTTGTTTTTATGTATTTATCATTACATTATTTTACTGTAGTATTGGTGGGTTAATTTATAAACCATCTTTTAAAACTTTTTGTTTCAGTCCCAGAAATCCTGGATAGAAAGCACTTTGACGAAGAGGGAATGTGTATATATTATACCAAGTTCCAAAGACCCTCACAGGTAAGCATACCTTTGTTTCTTGGGTTCTTCTAGAAATTTAGATGTAAATTATATTGGAGTTTATTTATTAAAAACCAAATTATTTTTAATGCTTATTTATTTTTGAGAGAGAGACAGCGTGAGCAGGGGTGGGGCAGAGAGAGAGGGGGAGACACAGAATCAGAAGTAGGCTCCAGGCTCCAGGCTCTGAGCTGTCAGTACAGATAAAAGCCAAAATTAGTAAAATAGTTATAATTATTGTTAACTTTCGTGCATGCTGTTAATTATTTAAGATTGAGAGAAGGAGATATCCTTAGCACAATATCAGTATTCTGGAGTTCTTATTTTTTGTATTTTTGAGAGATAGAGAGGGGGCTAGTGAGCAAGGCGCAGAGGATCCCATGAGGGGCAGAGAGAGACACAGAGAACTGGGGCTCAGCCAAAGCGGGGCTCATGTTTTACCCAAAGCAGGGCTTGTGCTCACCCAGTGCAGGGCTCAAGCTCACCTGATGTGTGCAACTCTAACTCACAAACGATGAGATCCTGACCTGAGCTGAAGTCACGTGTTTCACAACTGAGCCACACAGGCACCCTGGAGTTCTTAATGATGTTTACTTCTTTAGAGTATTCCCCCATCCCTATACTCCCCCAGATCATACTAGTATGTTACAAAGATAGGGCAATTAAGACTCATTTTTAACTGATTCACTGATAATGAGAACTTAAAAATGTGTATGTATTTATTAAACATCTTTTGAGTACCCAACACTATGGTTCATGCTAAAGAAACCAGTGCAAACCTAATAGTTGCTGTATTTGTTTGCCAAAATGTAGATAGAACTCAGCATCTCCTAGAAAAACTGTTGTCAGAGGTTATAGGCATCTCTAATTGACTTTTTGGTCTTTAAAATGGTTTTGGTAATAGAAAAATTTTAAAGTAAAGATGCTAGTTAAAATTCAAGAAAAAGTTGACCTATTGAGGTATTTACTGAAGTAACATTTTTCATAATTTTTTTTTTGAGGCATAAAAATAGAAAAAAGTTTAAAAGGGCAAATCAAAGATAGAGTTATTTCCTGTCATGCAGAGAGGTTCCTAGCATACAGAGAACCTCTCTTTACAGGCACTTAGGAAAAATTAGTTGAGAAAGAATTTTGAATCTTCTTACCTTTCTCATCTCCTGCCAAATCTTCTTCTCTGCTCAGTTAACTTCTCTGCATCTTTTACTTCCATTTGATATATGACTCTTATCAAAACATAGCCAAATTCAGAACTATAATAAATCAACCTAAAATTTATATGAAACCACAGAAGACCCTATATAGCCAAAGCAATCTTGAGAAAGAAGAACAAAGCTGAAGGTTAGCACAATCCCAGATTTCAAGATATACTACAAAACTATAGTAATCAAGACAGTATGGTACTGGCACAAAAATAGAGGTTAATGGAATAGGATAGAGAGCCCGGAAATAACCCATGCTTATATGGTCAATTAATCTGTGAGAAAGATAGCAAAAATATACAGTGGGGAAAAAAGCCATTTCTTCATCAAATAGTGTTGAGAAAAATGGACAGCTATATGCAAAGAATAAAACTGGACTGCTTTCTTATACCATAAACAAAAATAAACTCAAAATGGATTAAAGACTTAAATGTGAGACCTGAAATCATTAAACTCCTAGAAGAAAATAAGTCATCTCTTGTATATATGCCTTAGCAACATTTTTATGGAAATGTCTCCTCAAGCAAGGGAAACAAAAGCAGTAATAAGCTATTAGGATTATACAAAAATGAAAGGCTTTTCCACATCAAAGGAAGCCATTAATAAAAGGCAACTTACTGAGTGGGAGAAGATATTTGCAAATGATATATCTGGTAAGAGGTTAGTGTCCTAAATGTATAAAGAACGTCTATAACTCAACAGCAAAAAAAAATGGTCTGATTAAAATTAGGCAGAAGACCCAAATAGACATTGTCCCAGAGAAGACATACAGATGGCCAACAGATACATGAAAAGATGCTCAACGTCACTAATCATCAGGGAAATGAAAATCAAAGCCTCAATGGAAAGAAAAAAAAAAAAATCAATGAGCTATCCTCATCTCCTACTAGTCAGAATGGCTAGTATCAGAATGACAAAAAATAAAAAGTGGTGGCAAAGATGTGGAGAAAAGGGAACCATTTTGCACTATTTGTGGGAATGTAATTTGATACAGTGACCATGAAAGTGTGGTGGTCCTCAAAAATTAAAAATAGGAATACCATTTGATCAGGAATTCCACTACTTAGTACCCAAAGAAAACAAAAACACTGATTAAAAAAGATATATGCACTCCTGTATTTCTTGCAGCCTTATTTACAGTAGCCCAGCTGTGGAAGCATCATAAGTGTTCATCAATAGATAAATAAAGAAGATACTGTATGGGTGTGTGGGTGTGTGGTGTGTGTATACACATACAGTGGAATATTACTTAGTCATAAAGAAGAATGGAATCTTGCTATTTGTAACAACATGGATGGACCTTGAGGGTATTATGCTAAGAGAAATAAGTAAGGCAGAGAAAGACAAATACCATATGATTTTACTCATATATGGACTCTGAAAACCAGAACAGATAAAAATAGACTTATAAATACAGAGAACAAATTGGTAGTTTCCAGAGTAGATGGGGTGGAGGGTGAGGGGTGTGGTGGGGAGATGCATGAAATAAATTAATAAAATGAATAAGTCACAGAGATAAAAAAAAAAGTACAGCATAAGGAGTATAGTCAGTAATATTATAATAATGGGACAATTTACTGTGGTATGCATTTTCAGTATAGTTGGTCACTATGTTGTATACCTGAAACTTATATAACAGTGGTATGTCAACTATACATCAATAATAAAACTTTTTAGAAAAATAGGGAAATGGGTAATTTTTTATTAACTGGTGTATTTTAAATTATAGCATCTGTCACTGTTACTGTTCATAGTGGGTATTTAGTAAATATTTGTTGAATGGAATTTCTAAACCTTCTGTTTGTTACATTTCATAAACCTGCTGTTTGAATTCAACATTTCTCTTTGACAGTGAGAAAACTCTATTTTGAATATATGTCTCTCTTAAACAAGTATCTGTTAGAAGAGCCATGTACATGATAAATTTTGAAAACTTTTGAGAATCAGAAAGTTGGTTCAGTACTCAGAGTTTCAGTATGTCAAGGCAGTCATTATTAGTAACATTTTGGTGCATTTACTTTTAATATTTCTTCAGTAGGTTTTGTTCTAAAATACTGCTACATTTAGTCTGTAAAATATGGTATATGCTCTTTAACAAAATGTTATAGTAATATATTTTTTGATATTGCAGATATTTTATAAGAATGGTAATACTAATATTCTGTTAGTGTATATGCCATAATTCGCATACCTGTTGCACTGTTGGGCAGATTTGGGTGGTTTTCAATTCTTAGCCATTATAAAGTAAAATTAGGCCATAATGAAGACCTTAGAGGATAAAACTTTTTTTGCATTTAAGGTTTTTTTTTTTTTTAATTTCTTCTCTTACCACAAATCAGTCAGAATAAACAGGTTTTGTCAATTTTATTTTCCTTTAATTTTTTTAAATCTTTATTTATTTTTGAGAGAGAGACAGAGTGTGAGCAGGGGAGGAGCAGAGAGAGAGAGGGAGACACAGAATCCAAAGCAGGCTCCAGGTCCCAAGCTGTCAGCACAGAGCCCGAAGTGGGGCTTGAACTCACAAACCGTGAGATCGTGACCTGAGCCAAAGTCGGACGCTCAACTGATTGAGCCACCCAGGCACCCCTGTATTTAAGGTTTTTTCCCCCTCTTAGGGTATGTAATGCCAAAAGACTTTCTAAAAGGATTAAAGCAATATATATTATTACCAGTAGTGACAAGAATGCTTACTTTATTAAATATTGATTAGAGTAACATTTTTCATTATTTTCAAGAAAAAGTGTTAAGTAGAAAATAGTGTATGTTTTAAATTTGCTTTTATTTGATTTTTGAGAAAACATTTTTTATCTTTTTATATTCAATTTTTTGTGGGTTCTGTAAATGTCTTTTAGATAATTAAAACATTATTTTTTTTTCTTTTTTGAGAGAGAGAGTATATGCATATGTGCAGGGTAAGGGCAAAGAGAGAGGTGGAGAGAGAATTGCTGACACAGGGCTCTATTTTCATGACCATGAGATCACAACCTGTGCCGAAATCAAGAGTTGGATGCTTAACTGACTAAGCCACTCAGGCACCCCAAAACAGATCATCTTAATGTCTCTTTCAGTCATTATTTTTTGAATCAATTTGAATTTCTTTCTAATTATTATATATGTTTTGTTACAATGTAATACTACATTTCTTAACCAGAGAGCAGAAGTGACATTTCCCAGGTCACATGACTAATAATTCATAAAGGTGGGATTAGAATTTAGATCTCCTTAGTTCAGTGTGTCATTTCAAAGTAAGACATTGTTCTTTCTTTGGGAGGAAATTATGTTTTTGATTTATTAAAAAAGTAGATTATATTATTAATATGGAGTTTATTTCCTATAAATTCATTAATTTCATTTTGCAGTAGAAACAATAAAAGTACTCATTAGGTGTTAAGTCTCATTTTGTTATTAAGTATCTTTGGCTTTAGCCATCCATATGAGGCATAATTTTTAAACAGTGATAGCTGGTCATTTCCTTCTATACTAGTTGAAATTTTGTTTAAGGTTTATTTATTTATTTATTTATTTATTTTTAATTTTTATTTTCGAGAGGGAGAGTGACAGAGCACGAACAGGGGAGGGCAGACAGAAAGGGAGACACAGAATCCGAAGTAGGCTTCAGGCTCCGAGCTTGTCCTTACAGAGCCTAATGCGGAGCTTGAACTCACAAACTGCGAGATCATGACCTGAGCCAAAGTCAGACGCTTAACCGATTGAGCCATCCAGGCACCCCTACACTAGTTGAGTTTTAAAATTAGTTTTTTTATGAATAGGTTTAATTAAAAAAAATTTTTTTTTAATGTTGATTTTTGAGAGAGAGTGAGAGAGAGTGCAAGTGGGGGAGAGGCAGACACAGAATCTGAAGCAGGCTCCAGACTCTGAGCTGTCAGCACAGAGCCTGACATGGGCTCGAACCCATGAACAGTGAGATCATGACCTGAGCCAAAGTCGGATGCTTAACTTACTGAGCCACCCAGTTGTTCATATAAATAGGTTTAATACACGGGTTTATAAGATACCAAAATTTATAAGTGAAAGGCTCCTTTCTACCACTGTGCCTTAACTATAAGTTCCCTTTCCTAAAGAAAACCAATGTTACTAATTCTTGGAATACCTTTCAGAGATAGCCAGATACTGTCTTTGCATGGTCTTTGCATGTCCTAGCCGATGTGTATTTACTTCTTCCTCTCCCCTTTTAATTACATACCATTTAACCCACTGTGTTTATTATCTTGGCAGTAACCACTTTTCTTAATTGTTTCATCCTTTTAAATTATATATCTGGATTATAATTTGTTTTAGTAGTCCCTTGTTAATGAACATTTTAGCTACTCTGTTTTTCTTTTTGCTATTAGAAAAAAAATGCTGTAATGAATGAACAACCTTGTATATTGCTACAAATATTTTTTAGCCTATACTTTTAGTATTGGTATTAGAATTTGAGGAGTTTATATTTTTTTCATTTTGATGGGTATTACCAAATTGCCCTCCATAGAGGTTGTATCAGTTTATACTCCCACCAACATGAGTCTACATATCTCTGTTCTTTCCAAGATACTGTCTTAAAGGTTAAAAAAATCTTTTCTAATCAAATACCTTTTCATATGTGTTTTTACCATGAAGTATCCATATATTTTCCTTTTTTTATGTAGATTTGGTGAAGCTCTTTATATAGTAGGGAAACTAACCTTTTGCCTGCAATTATTTTTTCCTCAGTTTCTTTTTAGACTTTATGAGTGACATATTTTTGCCACATAACAAAGTGTATTTTTATGTAGTTAAATCTATCAGTCTTTTTCTCTTATAGTTTCTGGTTTTTGTCACAACTAATTGTATTTAAAATAATGGAAGCTATTTTAAATATTAGGAGGGTGAGGCGTTGGGTAAAGTAGGTGAAGGGAAGTAAGAGGTACAAACTTAAGTTGTAAAATAAATAATGAGAGGAAAGTACAGCATAAGGAATATAGTTAATAATACTATAATAACATTGTATGGTGGCAGATAGTGACTGTACTTATCTTGGTGAGCACTGACTAATGTATAGAATTGTTGAATCACTATGTTGTATATCTGAAACTAACATTGTATGTCAACTACAATTTAAAAAATGTGGAGGGACGCGTGGGTGGCTCAGTCAGTTGAGCATCTGAGTCTTGATTTCAGTTCGGGTCCTGATCCCAGGGTTGTGGGATTGAGTCCTGCATCGGGCTCCACGCTGAGGGTGGAGCCTGCTTAAGATTCTCTCTCTCCCCCTCTCTGACTCTCTCCCCCACTGGTGCTTTCTCTCTTTCTAAAATTAAAAAAAAAAAAAAAAAGTGGAAACTATGTGAGTTAAGAAAATAGTTATTTGAATATATATATCAAGGTATAAATGACCTATGATATGTACTGAAAAATTAAACTAAGTATGTAATTTTGCTTTGTTTTGTACTATTACATAGATTTTATATAGTTTAAACTATTTTTTTTTAACTTTTAAGAAATAAATAATTTACCTTGTTTTATAGATGCCTTCCAGGATGTCAAATTTGTCAGCAACTTGTCAGGTAAGTTTAATAACATAACTCTGTTGAACAAATTTTGAAAAATAAAATAAATCTATTAAAAGCATCAGTTAGAATAAAAAGGTATAAAACTCACAGATTATTATGTTTGAGGGTTACTTTACTCAGAGTTGGGAGAGAAAGGATAAGGTGTGAAACTCCAATGAAACTACATGAGCAGAGTTCTAAAGCTGGATGTGAATTAGTTGGGTAAAGATTGAGCAAAAGTGATTTAGGCAGAGAGAATAGGATGTGGAAAAGCCTGACAGTGAAAGAGATTATGGTTCTGTCAGGAAACTGCAGAATGTAATATGGATATTGGAAAGATGTGAGCTGGAGAAATAAGTAGGGACCAGATCATTTAAACTATATACTGTGACACATAGTTTTGATTTTGTTTTCTTCTTTTTTTTCTTCTTTGGTAAAAGCAGTTGGCATTTTGAGGAGATTATTGGGAGAAAAAAGTAGTTTGGAAAGTTTTGGAGTAATTTTGGAATAAATCAGAGCTTGAATTAATATAGTGGCTATGATGATGAAGAGAAGTAGACATATTTGAAGGGATGAATGAGATAAGCTCAATATGATTTGATGAATGTGTAGAGAAAGGAAGATTTGAAGATAGTACCTAAATTTCTAACTTACCTAAGTAAATAGTAATCTTGTTCATTAAGATCTGATGAAGGGTTAGAAGAGTAATAATAGAAGGTCTCTGGTAGGTAGGCTAGGAAGAAAAGTACCCAGTGAGTTCATTTTAGATATATTGAGTTGTTTTACCATTTCCAGTCTTATACATTCCTTCCTATATATGTGAGGTTCCATCTG
The DNA here is from genome assembly GCF_018350175.1 of Felis catus. Lineage (NCBI taxonomy): Eukaryota > Metazoa > Chordata > Mammalia > Carnivora > Felidae > Felis > Felis catus. Next base: position 53,375,516 of record NC_058373.1, read on the forward strand.
GTATCTTTCCACTCAGACTGAGGAGCTTCCTTTAGTGTTTGATATAATGCAGGTAGTGGAGGTGAATTTTCTCAAACTGGTTTATCTGAAAATGTATTTTCATATTTTTCAGGGTTTTTTTTTTAACTCATTTTTGAAGCATATTTTCTCTAGATGTAGAATGCGGAGTTGACCATTTTCCCATTCCAGCACTTTAAAGATAACGTTATTTTGTCTTCTGGCTTTTGTTTTTGGTGAGACGTCAGTTGTCACTAGTGTAGTTATTCTGTATGTAATGCCATCTTTTTTCCCTCTGCTAGTTTAAAGATTTTTTTTCTGTATCTTTAGTTTCCAGCAGCAGGTATACAATGTGCCTGAGTGGTTCTCTTTGTATATACTCTGCAGTAATATTTGCAAGTTCATATCTATCACTGGATTAGGAAGTTTTTAGTCATTGTTTCTTAAAATATTTTTCTGCCCCATTCTCTCTTTCTTCCCTCTGAGACTCCAGTTATACCTTTGTTAGATTGTATGATATTTTCCATGGGTTACTGAGGCCCTGCTTTTTTTTTTTGTAATTAAAATTTTATTTTAATTAAATAATTAAAATTCATAATTAAAATTATGCTGATTAAAGTAGAACATTTGTATTGATATGTCTTAAGATTCACTAATCTTTTTTTTATTTGATTACTATAGCTTTGTATATTTTCTTTCACTAATTATTTCTGCAGTCACCAATAATGCTGTTTGGCCCATCCAGTGAACTTTTTGTGCATTATATTTTTCAGTTCTAAAATTTTTGATTCTTTATTACAGTTTCTAAGTCACTACTGAGATGCCCTGTCTGTATCCTTGTTATCACATCATCTTCTATTTATAGAAGTCTTTGAACATATTTATAACATCTGCATTAAAATTTTTTTTTTACTAATTCCAACATCAGGTGTCATTTAGGGTCTGTTTCTGTTGAATTATTGAATTTACTTTTTTCTTGATTACAAGTCACTTTTTTTGCTTTTTAATATATATAGTAATTTTTTATTATATGCTCTGTGTTTGCATGATCCACCTCAGGAGTTCTGGGCTATGTTGTCTTCCTTTGAAGAATTTGAATTTTGTTCTGACAGGTGATTAAATTATTGGCAGATTATTTTGTCCTATCAGGCTTGATTTTATTCTTTGTTAGGGCAATTCTATTTTTATTTTGAACTTAGTCTTAGAATGTGGACTGTACTCCTAAGGTATAACCTTTTTAGGATCTCAGCAGTATGCCCAGTATGGCTTTTCACTCTGAGCTAAAACTGCAGTGTTTCCCAGCTCTTTATGATTCCATTCTCAGACCCACAGCAAATGATTTCTGCTAGGTGTCAAAGTCTTGACTAACACAGATCCAGCTCAGTGTATGGCCAAGAACCCATGGTGACTCCTCATGCAAGTTTCTTTTCTCTCTCTTTATAGTTCTCTCTTCTCTTGTACCCTGCTACAAATTCTAGCTGTTTCAGCAGTCTGGAATTCTGTTTGTTGCTTCCTTCCTCAGCTCTTGACACTGCCATTTTTTACCTGGGCATTATCTCAGTGCATAATGGTCGAGAAACTGCCCCAGTGTGGTGCATTTATGGGACTCACCTCATATATTTTTCTTCATGTCAGGGATTGAAGTCTCAGTACCTCTTGTTCAGTAGTTAAAAACAGTTATCTCATATATTTTGTCTACTTTTGTCAAGTGTCCCCAGGATGACCTTGAGGTTTGGTGATTAGCTAGAAGGACTCACAGGACTCAGGATGTAGTGAGTAGTACTCATGGCCAATGCTTAGTAAGTATGAGGATATCTGTGTTGAAGAAGTTGTCTCTTTTCTTAGTTTGCTGAAAATGTTTCTAGTGAATAGATGTTGAATTTTGTTGGTCTTTTTGTTTCATTGGTTTTTCTTTTCATATTTCATTATGTTCTCTTTATTATTTCTTCCTATCTGCTTACTTTGGGTTTAATTTGCCCTTTTTAGTTTTTTTTTTTTTTTTAATTTTTTTTTTTCAATGTTTATTTATTTTTGAGACAGAGAGAGACAGAGCATGAACAGGGGAGGGGCAGAGAGAGAGGGAGACACAGAATCGGAAACAGGCTCCAGGCTCTGAGCCATCAGCCCAGAGCCCGACGCGGGGCTCGAACTCACGGACCGCGAGATTGTGACCTGGCTGAAGTCGGACGCTTAACCGACTGCGCCACCCAGGCGCCCCTGCCCTTTTTAGTTTTTTAAGGTGGAAGTTTAGATTAGTATTGCTTGCACATCTTGTTTTCTAATTTATATATTACAAATTTTTATCCTATATATTTTTATAGTGCAAAGTATGCATATAAATACACTAGCTTTTATACTAAACACTGTACAGTTAGATCCCGCATATTTTGATATTATTTCTATTTTCATTTTTTCAAATATTTTCTAGTTTCTTTGTGACTTTCTTTGCTCCATGAGTTAATAAAAAGTGTGTCATTTAATTTCCAAAAACTTGAGGATTTTCCCAGTATGTTTCTTTTATTGGTTTCTAGTTTAATTTCACTGTAGTCTGAGAACATACTTTATATGATTTCCATCCTTATTTTAGTTTATTGAGACTTATTTTGTGGCCCAGAATATGGTTAATCTTGGTGAATACTTCCTGTGCACTCAAGTAGAGTTTTTATTCTTTTGCTGGTGGAGTGTTCTGTAAATGTCTATTCAGTCACTTTGGTTGGCTGATAGTTTTGTTCCAGTCTTACAGGATTCTGATTTGATAAGGAGTTTTGTTTTTTTTTTCCTTTTATTACTTTAAAGATGCTTTGCAAACAAGTTGGGGTACCTGGCTGGCTCACTTGGAACAGCATGCTACTCTTAATCTTGGGGTTGTGAATTTGAGCCCCACATTGGGTTTAGAGATTACATAAATAAAACTTAAAAAAAAAAAGTAAGATGCTATACCACAGTGACTGTGGATTGCATGATTTTTTTATAGGATGTCTGCTGTCATAATTAGCTTTGTTCTTTGGCATATATTGTGACACTTGTACTCTGCTACTTTTCTTTCTTTTTTTTTTTTTTTTTTTGCTACTTTTCTACTTTTAAGATTTTCTCTATCACTGGCTTTCAGCAGTGCTCTAGTGTGATTTCTTTAAGCTTGTTTTCCTTAGTTGTTATTGAACTGCTCAAATTTGTCTTTCAAATAGTTTTCAGATTTTTGCCCAGTGTTTTCAAATTTTTATTTCCACTCCCTCATTTCTGGGCCTTGGATTATGTGTGTGTGTTGAGATACTTAATATTGTTCCACAGGTTGCTAATGTTCTATTCCTTTTGTTCCCCTCCAGTCTTTTCTGTCATTGTTTCAGTTTGGATAGAGTCTTTTGCTATTTTTTCAAGTTTACAGGTTTTCTTTCTTTGTGGTGTCTTATATGTTATAAATCTTATCCTATGGCATTTTCATTTCAGATATTATTTTTATTTTATTATTTATTAATTAGTTTATTTAATTTTTTAATTTACATCTAAGTTAGCATATAGTGCAACAGTGATTTCAGGAATAGGTTCCTTAATGCCGTTTACCCATTTAGCGCTCCTGCCCTCCCACAACCCCTCCAGCAACACTCTGTTTGTTCTCTATGTTTAAGAGTCTCTTATGTTTTGTCCTCCTCCCTGTTTTTAATATTATTTTTGCTTCCCTTCCCTTATGTTCATCTGTTTTGTATCTTAAATTCCTCATGTGCGTGAAGTCATATGATATTTGTCTTTCTCTGACTAATTTCGCTTAGCATAATACCCTCCAGTTCCATCCATGTAGTTGCAAGATTTCATTCTTTTTGATTGCTCCATTGTATGTATGTATGTATGTGTGTGTGTGTGTGTGTGTGTGTGTGTGTATGTATGTGTATATATATATATATATATATATATATATATATATATATATACACCATATCTTTATCCATTCATCTGTTGATGGGCATTTGGGCTCTTTCCATACTTTGGCCATTGTTGATAGTACTGCTATAAACTTTGGGGTGCGTGTTTTCCTTTGAAACAGCACACCTGTGTCCCTTGGATAAATACCTAGTAGCGCAATTGCCAGGTTGTAGTGTAGTTCTATTTTTTAGTTTTTTGAGGAACCTCCATACTGTTTTCCAGAGTGACTGCACCAGTTTGCATTCCCACCAGCAGTGCAAAAGAGATCCTCTTTTTTCGCATCCTTGCCAACATCTGTTGTTGCCTGAATTGTTAATGTTAGCCATTCGGACAGTTGTGAGGTGGTGTCCCATTGTGGTTTTGATTTGTATTTCCCTGATGATGAGTGATGTTGAGCATTTTCATGTGTCGGTTGGCCATCTGGATGTCTTCTTTGGAGAAGATATTCATGTCTTTTGCCCATTTCTTCAGTGGATTATTTGTTTTTTTGGGGGTGTTGAGTTTGATAAGTTCTTTATAGATTTTGGATACTAACCCTTTATCTGATAGGTCACTTGCAAGTATCTTCTCTCATTCCGTCAGTTGCCTTTTAGTTTTGCTGATTGTTTCCTTCGCTGTATAGAAGCTTTTTATTTTGATGAGGTCCCAGTAGTTCCATTTTTGCCCCCGGAGATGTGTGGCATAAGAAGTTGCTGTGACTGAGGTCAAAGAGGTTTTTGCCTGCTTTCTCCTCTTGGATTTTGATGGCTTCCTGTATTACATTTAGGTCTTTCATCCATCCATTTTAAGTGGTCCAGGTTCATTTTTCTGCATGTCGCTGTCCAGTTTTCCTAGAACCATTTGCTGAAGAGACTGTCTCTATTCTGTTGGGTGTTCTTTCCTGCTTTCTCAAAGATTAGTTGGCCATATTTTGTGGGTCCATTTCTGAGTTCTCTATTGTGTTCCATTGATCTGAGTGTCTGTTTATGTGCCAATAGCATACTGTCTTGATGATTACAGCTTTGTAATACATCTTGAAGTCTGGCACTGTGATACCTCCAGCTTTGGTTTTCTTTTTCAAGATTGCTTTGGCTGTTCGGGGTCTTTTCTGGTTCCATGCAAATTTTCGGATTGTTTGTTCTAGCTCTGTGAAGAATGGTGGTGTTATTTTGTTAGGGATTGCTCAGATACTATTTTTAGATGTTATAGTTGCATGTTTTGTTTAATTTAATTTAATTTAATTTAATTTAATTTAATTTAATTTAATTTAATTTTTAGTAGGCTTCATGTCCAGCATGAAACCCATTGCAGGGTTTGAACTCACAACCCTGAGATCAAGACCTGAGCTGATATCAAGAGTAAGATACTTAACTAACTGAGCCACTCAGGTGCCCCTGGTTCGGCCTTTTTTAAAAAAGTGTTTTACAGGGGTGCCTTGATGGCTCAGTTGGTTAACATCCTACTCTTGATTTCAACTCAGGTCATGATCCCACCGTCATGAGATCAAGCCCCGAGTTAGGCTCTAGTGGGCATGGAGCCTACTGAAGATTCTCTCTTTCTCTTCCTCTGCCCCTCCTCAACTCGTGTGTGTGTGTGTGTGTGTGTGTGTGTGTGTGTATGCGCGAGCACGTGCTCTCTCTCTCTCTCTCTCTCTCTGTCAAAAAAAATTTTTTTTTCCAGTTCCTCCCTGGTTGTGGTCATGTTTTCATTCTGGTCACCTCCCAGAGCATATTTTTAATGGAGTTTATTTATAGTAGTTGTTACAGTTTCTGCTAATTCAACCATGTCTGTACAATTTTGGGTCTTCACGTAGTGATTTGTTTCCTACTTATTTTCCTACTTCTTTGTGTGCTTCGTAATTAAAAAAAAAAATGTTTTGAGAGAGAGAGAGAGAGAGAGAGATCGAGCCAGGGGAGGGGCAGATAGAGAGGAGAGTATAACAAGCATGATCCATGCTGTCAGCTTGGAGCCTAACACAGAGTTCAGTCCCACAAACCACGAGATCATAACCTGAGCCGAAATCAGGAGTCAGATGCTTAACCAACTGAGCCACCCAGGTGCCGCGCATGCTTTGTAATTTTTGATGGATGCTATGCGTTATGAACTTTATGTCTTAGGGTGCTGGATTTTGTCATTTTCTGTTAGGGAGTTTTGGGCTTGTTTTAGCAGGGAATTAAGTTACTTTGGATCAGTTTGATCATTTCAAGTCTTGCTTTTCTAGTTTGTCATGGCACATGTGGGTCTAGGTCTAATTTAGCCCTTCTAATAGGCATTACTCTTCTGATGACCCTTTTATAGGTCTTGTATATTGATTGAGATCTGTACTCTGGCTGGTGACAACACAAACTGTTCCCTGCCCTTTATGAACTTCCGGAGTTATTTGGCCTACTGTTGTCTAGTAGTTCTTGTTTGCTTTGGGTAGTTTATTCTTATTCACGTTCAAGGAGACCGTTCTGCAAAAATCTGGAACTCTCTCATGTAGCTCCCTCCTCTCTTTGTTTTTTGCCCTACAAATCTAGCTCCTTTGGTTTCTACAAACTGCAGTTAAGATTTTTTTGTCAAATCATTGAGACTGACTGGCTCCACTGGGTTCCGGCTTCCTACGTAGTAGTGTCCAGTAATTGCTTCTAGGTAGAATACAATTGCTCTTTCTGCTCCTGGACCTGGGTCACCAGTGTTATCACTGTATAGGTTAGTTTGTATTTTCTTGAATTCTTTATACATGAAATCATAGAAATACGTTTTGTTTGGCATCTGGATTCTTTCGTGCAGCATGATAATTTTGAAATCATCCATATTGTGTTTATTAGTGGTTCATTCCTTTCTGCTGCTGAATACTGTTCTATTATGTGGTTATACTACATTTTTTAGGTGTCCCACACTAAAGTTAGAGGACTACATCATCACAAGCAAATGTATTTATACTATTTTCATGCTATGTTGAAGGTATTAATTTATTGGTATTGTAAAATTAAAAAGTTAAATTATTTTTATACTCTTCATTGGTTCGTTCATTTTAATTCAGTTTTCCATTGACTAATTTTTTTGAAAGATCTTTTAAAAATTTCTTTACTTCAGGTGTTTTTGTGGTCGTTTGGTCAAGCAACATGCTTGTTTTACTGCAAGTCTTGCCATGAAATACTCAGATGTGAAATTGGGTGACCATTTTAATCAGACATTAGAAGAATGGTCTGTGGAAAAGCATACAGAACAGAGCCCAACAGATGCTTATGGAGTCATAAATTTTCAAGGTGGTTCTCATTCCTATAGAGCTAAGGTATGTCACATACTTGACTTTTTAAAATTTCATTTATCTTGTTATCTAAATAATACACATTTGTTGTCTGAAGATTTATGTAACAGTAAGTCAGGAAATTAGTCTCAGCCATTTTGTTACGTATTTTGAAGTTATTTGTATAGGTGCATATAAATATAGAAGTATCATATCTTTTTGGTGAATTGAACCTTTTATCATTATGAAATGTCTTTTAATCTCATTTTTTTTGACAGTCTGGTTTTTCTTTTTTTTTTTTTTTAATGTTTTTATTTTTGAGAGAGAGAGGGAGAGACAGAGCACGAGCTGGGGGTGGGAGGTGGGCAGAGAGAGAGGGAGACACAGAATCTGAGGCAGGCTCCGGACTCTGAGCTGTCAGCACAGAGCCCAGTGCAGGGCTCGAACTCGTGAATTGCAAGATCATCACCTGGGGCATCCAGGTGCCTCCAGTGTCTGGTTTTTCTTAAATCAGCATAGCTAAGTTTTTTTTTTTCTTCCCTTTTACTTTTAACCTTTCCTTATGTTTAAGAGGTTTCTTTTTTCTTTCTTTTTTTTTTTTTTAATTTTTTTTTAACGTTTATTTATTTTTGAGACAGAGAGAGACAGAGCATGAGCGGGGGAGGGCCAGAGAGAGAGGGAGACACAGAATCTGAAACAGGCTCCAGGCTCTGAGCTGTCAGCACAGAGCCCGATGCGAGGCTTGAACTCACGGACCGCGAGATCATGACCTGAGCCGAAGTCGGACGCTTAACCGACTGAGCCACCCAGGCGCCCCAAGAGGTTTCTTTTTAAGAAGCACATAATTTTTAAGTTTAGTTTACTGTTGCACTTTTTCTTTATTCCCTTTTCTTTCTTACATGCTTTGGATTAAGTATTTTTTTTATTATTTCCTTCTTTATTAGCATGTTATTGATAACATTGTTTTTCTGTAGATTAAATCTTTTATTTGTTTGTTTGTTTGTTTTGAGAGAGAGGGAGAGAACGAGCAGTGGTAAGGCAGAGAGAGAGAGGGAGAGAGAGAATCCCAAGGAGGCTCTGTGCTGACAGCTCCAGTGCGGGGCTTGAACTCATGAATTGTGAGATCATGACCTGAGCCAAAATCAAGAGTTGGGTGCTTAACCAACTGAGCCACTCAGGTGCCCCTTTCTATAGATTAATCTTATAGTAAACACTACAAAATGCATTTTAATTTATTGTAAGTTAGTCCTTTTACTACTTTTTGGACAGTGCGAGAACCTTCAGAATACTTTTTAACTGCATTTATTTCTCTCATGACTTATGTGCTTTTGTTGGCATAATTTTAAACCCCCCAAACATAATTATTATTTGTTTAGATTCACCAACATTTTACCCTTTAGGTTGTTCTTTGTTCTAACTCCCTGCCTTGCTGGGAAAAGCAGTGCTAAAGGTGGATTCATCTCTCCAAGTTTTCCTATTCTTTCGGATCTGGATCCCAGTTTTTCATGGCCTTGGTAGCTTTCTGATGCTTTCAGACCTGTTATTTATGGGATGCCTGGGTGGCTCATTTTTTTTAAAATTTTTTTTAATGTTTATCTTTATTTTTGAGAGAGAGAGACAGAGCATGAGCTGGGGAGAGATGGAGAGAGAGGGAGACACAGAATCTGAAGCAGGCTCTGGGCTCTGAGCTGTCAGCACAGAGCCCGATGCGGGGCTTGAGCTCATCAACTGCGAGATCATGACCTGAGCTGAAGTCGGACGCTCAACCGACTGAGGCACCCAGGTGCTCCTGGCTCAGTTATTTAAGTGCGGACTTTGGCTCAGGTCATGATCTTGCAAGTCATGAGTTCAAGCCCTTTGTCAGACTCTGTGCTGATGGTGCAGAGTCTGCTTGGGATTTTCACTGTCTCTGCCCCTCCCCTACTTGCGCTTTCTCTCCCTAAATAAATAAACTTAAAGTGTTATTTATTTTCTAGCTTCTCTGTTCCTAGGGGCAGAGTTAATTCAAGACAGTCTAGTCTACCATTGTCCAAAGTGGAATTCCTTATTTATTCCTTAAATAATCTTTTTTTTAATTTGTTTTCTAAACACTATTTTATGTACCCAAATATAATAATGACTTAAAACTAATGTGGGAAGACCTCGTATAGAACAAATCTCATTGCATTCTCTAGAGTCTTCTCATTTTTGTAGAATTCTGATATTTTGGATTTTGATATTTTAGAATATTTTTCATTGGTATTTGAGCTCTGTAAAGCAGTGGGCAATATATTGTTTTGCAAGGAACCTTTCTTAGAGATGATTAAAAATGTTTTTCTTCTGGGGTGCTTGGGTGGCTCAGTTGGTTATGTGTCTAGCTTGGGCTCAGGTCATGATTTTGTGGTCTGTGAATTTGAGCCCTGTGTCAGGCCCTCTGCTGACAGCTCGGAGCCTGGAGCCTACTTGGGATTCTGTGTCTCCCTTACTCTCTCTGCCCTTCTTCTGCTTGCACTGTTTCTCTTTTTCTCTCAAAAATAAGTAAACATTTTTAAAAAACCTTTTTTTTAATGTTTTTCTTCCAACATATGAATATTTCAGATTTCTTATGCAGTAAATCATACAAACACATTAGACAGAGAAAATGAATTAGAGTGGTCATAGCAAGTAAGTTTCGTGATGTCACTTAAGACAAAGATAATTTCTTAACCTTTCAAACAAGAGTAAATTATACCACAGATGGGACAGCTTATTTTCTATAGAATTTTTCAAAAATTAAACTTGTGAATCCATTTGAACACCTTGAAATATTGAGTAAAAAAATATTTTTGTTATTTTACTGCATATTCAAAATTCTGTTATAAATAGACTGGATCATTGGCATAATTTTCAAAGTTAATACAGTATTTGCCTCTGTTTATAGCAAGAGTTGTAGAAGCTTCCATTTTTTTTCATTATTCTTTTCTCTTTTTCCCTTTTATCATCACTGTAGCTAGCCTTAGCACTTCCCACTACTGCATACTCATAGTTACACCAAACCATTAAATACTGTGCATAGATAAAGAGTAATTGAGTTTATATAAACAGAAAGAGGAAAATATTTATGTTTTAAAGGTTAAAAATTTGAGTACCACTGCTTCTATAGCTCTCACAGAATGATTTTCCAACTTTAAAATCATTTGTTATTGTTTATTCCTAGGAGTGTTAAGTACATTAAAAGCAACCTGTCAAATCTATTTAATAATAATCTGATCTAAATAACATTTTTTTAAGTTGTATAATGTTGCATTATGAAACCTATGAACATATTCAATTATTTTGTCCTTTTAAAAATCTTTTTTTAGTATGTGAGACTATCATATGACACCAAACCTGAAGTCATTCTACAACTTCTGCTTAAAGAATGGCAAATGGAATTACCCAAACTTGTTATCTCTGTGCATGGAGGCATGCAGAAATTTGAGCTTCACCCACGAATCAAGCAGCTGCTTGGAAAGGGTCTTATTAAAGCTGCAGTTACAACCGGAGCCTGGATTTTAACTGGAGGAGTAAATACAGGTAATGTGATGATTATATCAATTTTATTTAGTGTGTTTATAAATGTCTCACAATATTAATTAGATATTTTAAATAATAGTCAACACCAAATATCAGTATATTCATCTTTTTCTGTTAAATAATTTATATAGTTCCTAAGTATAAATGGTAATTGTAGAAGTATTTGATTTTCATTTAGTCTTAAAAATAATAACTGTAGAGCAGGTATTAACAAACTATGGTCCCAGGCACCAAATCCAACCCAGTCATTGTTTTTGTAAATAAAGATTTATTGGAGCACAGCTACACTCATTTGTTTTTGAATTATCTATAGTTACATTTGCACTACAACAACAGAGGTGAATAGATGTGACAGAGACTGTTTACCTTGCAAACCCTAAAATGTTTATTATTTGACCTTTTACCAGAAAAAGGTTGTTGACCCCTACTATAGAGCCAAGTGTTACTCCTGTCACTCTCTGACTACTGGTAAATTGAACCCAGGATGGCAGTCCATTGCCTAGGCAGTGGTAAGAAGTAGCTTTCAAAATTAATTTTTAATATACTATAATTTTTCATTCTAAGTCTTCTTTACCACATATATAAGTTAGATCTAAAAATGGCAGATTAACTTTAGTGTCCAAAGTAAAATATAATTATTACTGTTTGCAGACATTTAATTCATTATCAGCAGCTGGTTTTTGAATCTCATTGTATGTCAGGCATTCTTCTGGATGCTAAAGATCTACCATTCCACAAAGCAAAGAAAATATTTACCTTTGTGGAGCTTATATTTTAGCAGGGGAGATGCAGATAACAAACAGATAACAAACATGTAAATATGTTATTACATGTTAGATGATAAGTGCTATGGAGACACATGAAATATAGAGGAAGGACGGTGAGGGATGGTGGAGGGGGCTTCATTAATAAGGTGACATCTGAGTAGAAATTGAAGGAAATGAGGGAGCAAGATAAGAATAGTGTGGGACAGAGTATTTAAAAGAAAAGAAACTGCTAGTTTGTTGGAAGAATGGTAAGAAGGGTACAGTGTAGGTAAGTAGAATGAATAAGGAAGGCTAGATGATGAGGTTGGAAAGGTATGGGGGTATGGTGGGTGATGGGATGGGGTGAGTTGGGGTAGAGTGGTGAATAGCAGGGGCAAAGGCACATCATTATATAAAACCTTATAGGCCATTACAAGCAAGCACTTTCACATTTACTCTGAGTAAGAAGGGAAGGTTTAAGCAGAGTTGACAAGAACAAAGATCATTTGGATGATGTTTTGAAAATAGACTATGCACAGGCAAGGCAGCAGTTGGAAGACCAGTGAAGAGGCTATTTCCATAATTCAGATGAGGAAGGAGATCTAATGCATTATAAAAATCAAATTGAGTGATGCATTGGTTTTCTAGGGCTTCCATAACAAAATACCGCAGGCTGGGTGGCTTAAGCAAAATAAATTTTCTCACAGTTTTGGAGGTCCCAAGATCAAGTTGTTAGCAGGTTTGGCTCCTCCCGAGGCCTCTCTCCTTGGCTTGTAGATGGTCACTTTCTCACTGTTTCCTCTTTGTGCATGTGCATTCCTGGTATCTCTTTCTGGGTCCAAAATTTCCTTTCCATAAAAGGACACCAGACAGATTGGGTTAGGGCCTCATTTACAGTGTATAGTCTCTTTAAAGGACCTGTCTCCAAATACAGTCACATTCTGAGGTGCTGGGATTAGGATTTCAACATAAGAATTTTGGGAAAGATACAGTTCAGCCCATAACAAGTGATAATGAGGAGTTACATGCTCTTTTGAATTACCTTTTCTACTTTTTTCCTTATTTTTGATTCAGTTGGACAACTTTTGTAGTTGCTTGGTGTGTGTGTGTGTGTGTGTGTGTGTGTGTGTGTGTGTGTGTGTGTGTTGCTTATGGTCCTGAGCCATACTCTTCATTTTTTTTTAGATGATGTGTAGAACAATAACAAACTACAGTTACTTACATGAGGAATCTAAGAGAGGACTAGGCCTAACAACATGGTAAAAGTTATTTTTACATGTGTTTCAGGCAGTTGTAGTGATTTGACATTGTGGGATTCTTTTGTTTGTTTTCTTTTTGGTCCTTGTGTTTTCTTTCATCAGTTTGTCTTTTGGACCTCATTGCTTTTTATCTTTGTATAAAGAAAAATATCACCAATTATAGTGTCATAGATTGAGCACAGGATTATTCTGAAAACAATAACTACTTTCAAATAAAGTGAAATAAATTTTGTATAAACAGGTGTGGCAAAACATGTTGGTGATGCCCTCAAAGAACATGCTTCCAGATCATCTCGAAAGATTTGCACTATTGGAATAGCTCCATGGGGAGTGATTGAAAACAGAAATGATCTTGTTGGGAGAGATGTAAGAATGATTTAAAAAACTTCTTATGTTTGAACTTCTGTATAAACAAAATTAGAGTAAAAATAGTGCAAGTCAACTTAAACTATTCATGATCATACTATACTTTTCAAATTATGTTTAAAAAGTATTTTCTTGGGGTGCCTGGGTGGCTCAGTCAGTTAAGCATCTGACTTCGGCCTAGGTCATGATCTCATGGCTCATGGGTTCAAGCCCCACATTGGGCTCTGTGCTGACAGCTCGGAACCTGGAGCCTGCTTCAGATTCTCCCTCTCTCTCCCTCTCTCTTTGCCCCTTCCCCTCCCTCAAAAATAAACATTAAAAAAATTTTTTTGTTATTTTCTTGAGGTTTTCTTACTATCCTTTCAAAAATGCATTCATAGATATAAGTAATTGGCATTATATTATTTAAAATTTTTTTTTTTAATGTTTACTACTTATTTTTTTGAGAGACCGAGTTTGAGTGGGGGAGGGGCAGAGAGAGAGAGGGAGAATCTGAAGCAGGCTCCAGGCTCCGAGCTGTCAGCACAAAGCCTGACAGTGGGGCTCGAACCCATGAACCATGAGATCATGACCTGAACTGAAGTCAGATGCTTAAACGACTGGGCCACCCGGATGCCCTGTATTATATTATTAGTATGTTTCGGTTTCTGTTTTGTATAGCTATTTCACACCTTTTCCAAATCACGCCAGTCTTTGAAATTAAATTTTTTATGACATTAAGAATTAATTTTATTGTCACTAAGAGTAGTAATCAGTTGCTAGTGTTTTATTTGAATAGGTTAAGGACATGTGAATTGGTTATAAATATTTGTCAAGAGACTACTAAGAAAGAATTACTGAATTATAATGATCACTTTCAAGTGTGATTATATTTCTATTATCAAATTTAAAGATTCTCCTTAGGGCTAGAAAAATAGCAATATAACATTTGATTGCTCTAATTCAGTGTCCTTTGTATATTGCTCTTTATTCACTAATAACCTAACAGTTTATTCACACTACTTATTATTTATTTTCGGTTTCCTTTGCATGTAATAATAAAATAGTATATATTCTAGGGGCGTCTGGGTGGCTTAGTTGGTTAAGCGTCTGATTCTTGGTTTTGGCTCAGGTCGTGATCTCAAGGTTCATGGGATGTAGCCCCACGTTGGGCTCTGTGCTGACAGCCTGGAGCCTACTTGGGATTCTCTCTCTCTCTTTCTCTCTCTGTCTCTCCTCTCCCCTCAAAATAAATAAATAAATAAATAAACAAACAAACAAATAAACTTTTAAAAAATAATATATATTCTGAAATGAGATGAAATACAGTTGTATGGTTCAACCCATTGTTGGTTAATTTTCAGTTGGTTAAAAGCTTATACTTTTTCACTGGGTGTTGTATGTAATTGATGAATCACTGAATTCTACTCCTGAAACCAGTATTGCACTGTATGTTAACTAAGTAGAATTTAAATAAAAATTTGGAAAAAAAAGTGTTGGGAGGAAAAAAAACCATGAACCTAAAAAAGAAAAGCTTGTGCTTTTTGACACCTTTTTTTTTTTGACATTTTCTATTTGTTACTATATTGTAAATAGAATTTTACCTCTTACTTGCCTTTATAGATTATTTCAAAGTTATTTTTTCTTTATATTATAATTAATCCTGCCCACTAACTCATGTTTGCTGTTGTTTAGGTGGTTGCTCCTTATCAAACATTGTTGAACCCTCTGAGCAAATTGAATGTTCTGAATAATCTACATTCCCATTTCATATTGGTGGATGATGGCACTGTTGGAAAGTATGGGGCAGAAGTCAGACTGAGAAGAGAACTTGAAAAAACTATTAATCAGCAAAGAATTCATGCTAGTAAGGGAATTTATAAGTTTGTTATTGTTGAGATCATTCTAGGCTAGATTCTAAAAAGATTCTAAAAAGGTTCTTCGGAGGGTTTATTTCCTTTTGTAGCAAGACAGCATACAGAACAACCAAAATGACTGATCTTAGGGGCGACTGGGTGGCTCAGTCAGTTAAGCGTCTGACTTTGGCTCAGATCATGATCTCATGGTTCATGAGTTTGAGCCCTGCTTTGGGCTTTGTGCTGACAACCTCGGAGCCTGGAGCCTGCTTCAGATTGAGTGACTCCCTCTCTCTCTATTCCTCCCCTGTTCACACTTCTTCTCTGTCTCTCTCTCTCTCTCAAAAATAAATAAAGATTAAAAAAAATTAAAAAAAAAAAAGGACTGATCTTAGGCCAAATAGGAAGTCTGAGCCCAAATAGGGTATTCACATATTGAGGCCAAAGCCACAAAGGTTCATTGGAAGCTCTGTTGCTGTTGTAATCCCCTTGCAGCCCAAGGAATTCAGAAATATTCTTAATGTGTGATGTATTCTAATACATGACTTGAAATTCAAGATTGAAGAGGAAAGGAGGAAAAAAAGATAGTTTATTGCAAAGTAAGAATCATCTTGTTTAAAGTTTATAACATGAATAGGTATCACTCTTTGGTAGCTGTGTCTTAAAAATTGGTTTTCTTGACACTGGTCTTCCTTTCCAACCATGGTCATACTTTCTGATTCAACTTCTAGATTTCTCTTTCAAAAAGAAGAAATTTTATAGTCCTAGGACACCAAGAAGGTGGGCTTTGTGACAAAGTGAAATCGAAATACAAAATTATAGAAGGGTGCATTCAAATTATGTTGGAGTCATATCCTCTCCTAAAATTCAGAATGTTTTAGAATCCTACATTTATGTGTATTGGGATTCTTTCACTGCAAGTTATTGTAAAAACAAAAATTGGTATTCTTCACTAAATCTTTTCTGTTACTCTTGTAGAGGTCTTGGATTTTTTTTTTTTATCAGTTACATTTAGGTAGTCCTGACTCTGTCATTAATTTTTATGTTAATGTCTCATTGCATTTGAAATCAGAAATACACATTTTAAAAACGAGTAAAAACAAATATACATTAGAAGTTCAACTCCCACAGTATTAGAAAGCAAACTAGGGGTGTCTTGGCTGGCCCAGTGGGTGGGGCATGCAACTCTTGATCTCAGGGTTGTGAGGTCAGGCCCCATGTTGTGTGTAGAGATTACTTAAAAATTTTAAAAATCTTAAAAAGAAAAACAAATTGGTGTTATAAATTATTTGTCAAGAGTTCCAATTAGTGAAATATACAAAATAAATTTTACTTTTCAGTGAATCTAAATTCTAGTGCATGCCTAATCATAGAAGTATTGTATTTCTAATTTTGTCATTTAGAACAGATTTTAATTTAATGAAAAAGTAATGTATTCGGTGTTTAACTTACTTATGCAAGATTTGGTATCATGTTGATTACCTAAAGTGAAGTCAGCACAGTCGTATAAGAAATTATATTTTGGCTTATTTTTATTTTGGTTTTGATTAAGTAAAAAAATAAGATTAAATTACTCTATGTTTTGCCTGATATCTTGCAATCTTTTACTTTGTTAAGGAATTGGACAAGGTGTCCCTGTGGTGGCACTTATATTTGAGGGTGGACCAAATGTCATCCTCACAGTTTTAGAATACCTTCAGGAAAGTCCTCCTGTTCCAGTCGTTGTTTGTGAAGGAACAGGCAGAGCTGCAGATCTACTGGCTTATATTCATAAACAAACAGAAGAAGGAGGGTAAGTATGTGATTGCAAAAAAGATTTTAATAACTATGTAAAGAGACTTATGGTTTTTAGAATATTGGATTCATTTCAGTATTTTATGAACATGAAAATTTAAAGTTTAATAATACCTTTAAGGTTTGAGGAAATAGCTTGTCTTATACATTATGGGAATGAATTAAAATATAACAGTCTTCATAGAGGACAATTTTGTAAGATCTATAAAACATACAGAGGCATGTATCTTTTGACCCCTTTGTTCCATTTCTAGGAATTGTTGGTATACGTGTACTTTTACACGTGTGATATACACAAGATTATAAAAAGTTACTCATTACAATGTTTTTTGTAAAAGTAAAAGATTGGAACAAAATAGAATGTGTATCAAGAAGACTAGATAAACAAATTGTGGTATATCTACATAACAGTTTGTGGCTGAGAAAGGTTGGTATCCGTACTAGATTTTGGAAGATTACCAAAGTATATACATGGAAAGAGGAAAGCAGTTGAGATGGAACTGGGCAGATGGAAGATAGTGGGAGACTTTCACTATGAATTTTCATTTTTGTATTTTATAATGTTTTATGTCATTATATTTTTGAGCCATATAATGAGAAAATGTGAATGTGCTCGTGTTTAAGATATCTTGGCAAAGTATTGCTTAATACATAATAATATCTTAAAATTATCTTTATACAGTATCTTATAAATGTGAGTACTGTTATAGCAACACATGCCTTGTAAAACAATTAAGAAATAATACAAAGAGAAAAATAACTCCCGTTTTTCCTCCCATATGACTTACAGTTGGGAGTCTCATGAAGGAGGATATTTCACTCAGGGTGAAGTACTTAATATTAATACAGTATGTTAAAGGTCTTAACATAGATTCATCTATACTTCATATTAGATTCTACAAATAATAGAAATTGAAATCAGTGAATTAAGTTATGTTTCCTTTCACTCCAGCAATCTTCCTGATGCAGCAGAGCCTGATATTATTTCAACAATCAAAAAAACATTTAACTTTGGCCAAAGTGAAGCAGTTCATTTATTTCAAACACTGATGGAATGCATGAAAAGAAAGGAGCTTGTAAGTAGATTTTGCAGAATAACCCTCTTTATTTCATTCAAAATACATTATAAATTGGTGAAATACTTTTGTTTTAAATTTGGGTTTAAAATTTTAAAATATTTTTTAACCATGCAAAGATGTCATTTATTATTTTGTTCAATTGGAGGGATATCATAGAAGGACTATGGTTTCTGTATGGTATTGAGACATATATTTGCATTTCTGTTTTGGGAAAAGTTTAATAACTAGACCTCCACAGATTATATCTAGAATCAAGCAAGAACTGTCAAGAGTTGTTAATGGTTTCTCCAAAATATATCTGTAGGAGCTCTTGGATGGCTCGGTCGGTACAGCATGCAACTCTTGATCTCAGAGTTATAAATTTGATCCCACATTGGGTCTAGAGATTACTGAAAAAAAAGTCTTAAAAAAAATATTTAGAAAAGATTTTATTTTACTCTGACTCAGTGCTCAAATTAAAGATCAGTGTTGCCTAATTTCATTCATCTAAACATGGGCTTAAGTTTTCAGAGATAAAATTTTTAACAACTATAATAGGTAGATGATAACATGGTTTGATCTGTTTCGTTTCATGTATTTCATTTTTATACACAATAAAGTTGAAAGGAAAAAATTATATGGGATTATAATCTTTTACTTTATGAAAAATGTCATTAAATAAAAATCTCTCAAGTGGTGTTTCACTTCAGATAATTCAGAGACATTTCCAGTAAAAGGATTAAATAAGACATTTATCGGGGCACTGAGTGGCTCAGTCGGTTGAGCGTCCGACTTCAGCTCAGGTCATGATCTCGCAGTTCGTGAGTTCGAGCCCCACGTTGGGCTCTGTGCTCACAGCTCGGACCCTGGAGCCTGCTTCAGATTCTGTGTCTCCCTCTCTCTCTGCCCCTTCCCTGCTTGAGCTCTGTGTCTCCCTCTCTTTTGAAGATAAATAAACATTAAAAAAAATTAAAAATTGAATAAATAAAACATTTCTCATTCAAGAACACACATATATATTACTTGAATTAAATGTTCATTCTGTAGAAATAATGTCAAGATTTATTCAGATACGTAATCTGTATTCTCAGGCCATAAGTTGCTTATTGTAGTAAAGGACCTAAAATAGGTCAGAAAGTGAATATAATATTAAACTAAACATTTTGAGTATATTTGCCATTTTTATTTGGTAGATGAGAAAATTTTTTAATTTTGTGGGGGTCTTTTGTTGAAATGAAGTTAATTTCTGACCAAAACCCCAAAAAACTGTATCTCCTATGTGGTTTGAAATTAGTTTCTGTTTTGTATACCTTATGCCTTAGCTTTGAAAATATAAAGGCATAATATTATGAATTGATCTTTAAATAGATCACGGTTTTCCATATTGGATCAGATGAACATCAGGATATAGATGTAGCAATACTTACTGCATTACTGAAAGGTAAGATTTAAATTTTTTTATTTGTAAGATCTTATTCATAGCCTATTTATATAAGGTAGGACTTTTAATTTGGCTGAATTTGGGGGAATTTTTCAGTAATTATTCTTTGTGGAAGATAATAGTGCTAGCTTTGTTTGTCAGCAAATGAGCTTTTGTTTTTGTCTTGCAGAAATTTTTAAAATTTTTTAATTTTTAGAAAGGTGTATGCCACCAGACCCATTTATTTATCCTGTTAAGAATGTGTCACATTTTTAATTGACTGAAAAATAAATGTTTAAAGGTACTAAGGTATTGGTTGATAGAAATTAGTATGTTCTTAAACATGCTGTTTTCATTCTGAAAGGAAGTTTGGAAAGAAAACTAGTGGTATATTTGAGGACTAAAGAGTTAATACACATCACATTGAACTGTTGTCCTCTCACATATCTTGCCAAAGACATCCAACTGATAAAACAAACAGAATTACAGTGAAAAATCTTCCTAAAAATTAGAAGCTAAAACCGTGTCTCATCTGGGTGGGTACTTGAAAGTCACAAGTATGCAGTGAAGTGGCCAGAGCAGAGTAAAAGAGCACTAAGGATTCACAAGAATTTCCCAAACATTAGACCATAATAAATTGCCAATAGATTAAACATTTGAAAAATACTGCAATAAAATATAACCTATTTACATCTTGGGAAAAAGACATAATAAGTAGTAGGAAATTCAGAAACTGTAAAGGGAAGAATCAATAAATGGGATTGCCTACATATAAAAAATAAAAAGAGAACTCAATATTTGTCATATAATTTTCTTTGTGGTAGCCATTGTGTTTTAGTGGTTTACGTTCTTTATCATTTAATCTTATAACAACCCTAAGAGACAGATTTCCTATTATTTCTTCATTTTATAGATGAGGAAATTAAGGAATAGGATTGTGGAGAGACCACAAAGAGTTGTTATAAATTAATGGTAAGATGATGAATACCTCATGGGAAAAGGAGTCTGAATTTAAGTAAAAATGTTAGCAGAATAATATAAATGCCTGGGAAAAATGTGGAAAGATGGTCAATATTATAATTAAAGTAAATATTAATAAAAGAAGCATTTTACTCTCCTACTGGGTATTCTTATACCATTGAAAGTTTCTTATAACCTTTTTGGGACATATTTTGGCAGTATATTAAAAGTTTGAAAGTATGTATTCTTCTTCCCAGCATTTTGGCTTCTACAGAGTCATCCTATTTAAATAAACATGTACCTAAAAATATATTCACCAAAAAATTCAAAATAACCTGAATGCCCATTAGTGTGATTGTTGAATCAAGTTTAGCTCACCTTTAAAAAGTATTGTTAATGTGTATATGAGGTTAATCTGTATGTACTATTATAAGGAACTAAGGGTGTGATATTAAGACACATAAAGTAGGCTACTGAATACTTTGTATCATAGGATGTACTTTTGCATGAACAATTAAAAGTATATGTATGAATTTATATACATACAGGAAAGCACCTGTTGTAAGGATATTTTTCATAATTCTAACATAGTACTATCTCTGTGATAGAAACAGGTAATTTTTGTTTTATTCCTATTGCATTCTGAAGTGTTTGCAGTAAATGAGGCTGTGTGTTTTCTATATTTGGAAAATAAAAGTCCTAAGCCCTGGGGTAACCTTATCTCTCTGAGACCGGCTACCTCTGAGCAGTAGCTGACATGAACTGTGTAAGTTAATTAAAAGGAAATGGGAAAGGTTCATAAGTGTTCACATTTTAATGGAGATAAATTAATTGAACTTAACTGTTTTCTTTATTCAATTAGGCACTAATGCATCAGCATTTGACCAGCTTATCCTTACACTGGCATGGGATAGAGTTGACATTGCCAAAAATCATGTGTTTGTTTATGGACAGCAGTGGCTGGTATGTAAATATATACACAATGTAATTCACTTAAACTGCATAATAACAAAGTATTTGCTGGAAATGTGATCTGAATTGACATTTTACCTGTCTGCCAAAAATGCAAGATTGGTTTAGCTAAACATTTCTACGACATGCAGATCCATTTAGGATTTCCTAAGTTCTGTTTTGCTCATGATAAAACCTTTGTTATAGGGTATACATCACTAAAAATCCTAGAACTGAAAGAAATCTTAGAAATGGTGCCCTATTATACATCTTTGTTTATTAGGGATATTGGCCTGTAATTTTCTTGTGTTGTCAGGATAATGCTAGCCTCATAAAATGAGTTTGGAAGAATTCACTCCTTATTTTTTTGGAAGAGATTAAGAAGGATTTGATTGTTGGTAGAATTCACCAGAAAGCTGTCTGGTCCTGCTCTTCTGTTTTTTGGTAGGTTTTTGATTACTGATTCAATCTCCTTACTCATAATTGGTCTGTTCATATTTTCCATTTCATCATCATTTAGCCTTAGTAGATTGAGTTTTCCCATTTCTTCTAGGTTGTCCAATTTTTTACTGTGTAATTGTTCATAGTAGTCTTTTAAAATCATTTATATTTCTCTGGTATCAGTTGTAGCATCACCTATTTTCTGATTTTGAGTCCTCTTCTTCTTTTTTTTTTTTTTTTTTTTTCCTTGATGGGTGTAGCCAAAGATTTCTCAGCCTTTTATCTTTTCAAACAACTAGCTCTTAGGTTTCATTGATTTCATTGACCTTCTTTATTGTCATTTTAGTTTATGTTTCATTATTTCTATTCTAATCTTTGTTACTTTCTTCCTGCTATTAACTTTGGGTTTTGTTTATTCTTTTTCTAATTCCTTGAGGTATAAATTTAAGTTTGAGACTTTTAGAAGTTTTTGAGGTAGGCATCTATTGCTATCAGCTTTCCTATTAGAACTGCTTTTGTTGCATTCTACAAATGATGGTTTATTGTATTTCCAATTTTATTTGTCTCAAGATTTTTTTTTGTTTCTTCTTTGACTCATTCATTGTTCAGTAGCATGTTGTTTAATCTTCACATATTTGTGAATTTCCCAATTTTTTTCATGTAATTAATTTCTAGTTAATACCATTATGGTTGGAAAAGATGCTTGATGATTATCAGTCCTCATAATTTTATCAAAACTTGTTTTATGGCCTGCCATATTATCGATCCTGGAAAATGTTCCATGTACACTTGACATGTGTGTTCTGTTGCTTTTGGATAGGATGTTCTGTATATATCAATTAAGTCCATTGAAGGCCAATTTTTTATTTTTTTTTTAATTTTTTTTAACATTTATTTATTTTCGAGCGAGAGAGGCAGAGAGAGAGAGCATAAGCAGGGGAGGGGCAGAGAGAGGAGGGAGACACAGAATCCGAAGCAGGCTCCAGGCTCTGAGCTGTCAGCACAGAGCCCAACGTGGGGCTCGAACCCATGAACCATGAGATCATGGCCTGAGCCGAAGTCGAATGCTCAACCAACTGAGCCACTCAGGTGCCTCGAAGGCCAATTTTTTTTTTTTATTGATTTTCTGTCTGGATGATCTGTCCATTGATATAATGGAGGATGTATTAAAGTATCCTATCATTATTGATGTCTCTTAATCCCTTGTGTCTGTAATAATTGTGTTACATAGTTAGGTTCTCCTATGTTGGATGTATAAATATTTATAAATGTTATATCTTCTTGTGGATTGACCCCTTCCTTTTTATCTTTTATTACAGTCTTTGTTTTAAAATCTGTTTTGTCTGAGATAAGTATACCTATTCTGTCTTTTGGTTTCCATTTGCATGGAATATCTTAATTCTGTTTCTTCGCTTTTAGTGTATGACTTTACATCTAAAGTGAGTCTCTTGTAGACATCATATAGATGATGAGTCTTGTTTTTTTAAATCCATTCAACCACTGTGTGCATTTTGATTGGAGCATTTAGTCCATTTACATTTAAAGTAATTATTATAGGTATGTACTAATTGCCATTTTGTTCATTGTTTTCTGGCTTGATGGATGAATGGATAAGGTAATTGTATGGAATACATGGAATATTATTCAGCCATAAGAAAGAATGAAATCTTGCCATTTGCAGCAACATAGATGGATCTTGAGATCATTATGCTAGGTGAAATATAAATACCATATGGTCTCTTTTATATGTGGAATATATAAACAGATTGGTGGTTGCTAGAGGTGAGGGGGTGGGGAAGTGGGACAAAATGGGTGAAGGGGGTCAAAAGATTAAAAAAGAAAGGAAAAAAAAGAAATATCCCTATATGTACAAGATAATTCAATATAGTGTTATGTCAGATGTTTAGACTAGTTCCTTCAGTGGTCGTTCTCATCTTAACCAAACTGCAACAACCTTTTCCCAGTTTTTGAGATAAGAAGCCTTAGTGTCATTTTTTACTTTTCTCTTTTTCATATATTCCAGTTCAGTAACATTTGTAAATGTTTTCATATTTACTTTAAAATATGCAATTTTTTTATCATCCTGGTTCAATCTACTGTCACTCTTCTTCTTTATTGTTTTAGTAGCATCCTGTTTGTTTCCTTACTCTCATTCTTCCTCTCCTATTACACAGAAGATGGATCACATCACATTTATGCAAAGCACAGTCCAGAGCCCTTATGATGGCTTATAGGGTTTCACATCATTTGCCCCATTACTGCCTCTCTTACTTTACATGTTACCACTATTCCCTTTGCACTCTTTTATGTAACCATATTGGCCTTCTTACTGTTTTTAAAACATACCAGTAATATTCCTGTCTTTGTACTTGTGGGGTTTTTTTGGTCTGGAACCCTATTCCCTCATATGCCTGCCTAGACTTGCTTCGTTTTCTTTTTCTGGTTTCCCTTTTTTTTTTTTTTTTTTAATTTTTATTTATTAAGTAATTTCTACACCCAATGTGGCTCAAACTCACAGCCCCAAGATTAAGAATTGCATCCTCCCCCGGTTGAGCTAGCCAGGCACCCCTCTTTTTCTGGTTTCTAACCAAACATCTCCTCAAGTAGGCTTTTTATTGTCTAACCTATTTTATTTTATTTATTTATTTTTTTTAATTTTTTTTTTAACGTTTTTATTTATTTTTGGGACAGAGAGAGACAGAGCATGAACGGGGGAGGGGCAGAGAGAGAGGGAGACACAGAATCGGAAACAGGCTCCAGGCTCCAAGCCATCAGCCCAGAGCCTGACGCGGGGCTCGAACTCACGGACCGCGAGATCGTGACCTGGCTGAAGTCGGACGCTTAACCGACTGCACCACCCAGGCGCCCCTTGTCTAACCTATTTTAATGGAAGTCCCCTATGACAGCATTTTCTGTGTTCTTCTCTGCCATTTTTTTTCTTTAGTATTTATCACTATCTGAGAAATCATTTATATATCTTAGCTATTTATTTCTCTCTCTACTCCTGGATAGTAAATTTTATAGAAGAAAGACTATTTTTGTTCACCTCCTATATTCACAGCCTGGCACATAGTAAATGCTTGATAAATTTTTTTACATGTCTGAATCAATAGGAAATTTGGCAAATTAAATGTTCATTCCCACATTGAATTTTTATCCAGCCTTTACAGAGGATGAGCTAAATCTTTTCTATGAAATGTAAACAGCAAAGTGGAGAAAAGTATGCACAGCATGAGCTTCTTTGTAGCAAATTCTGTTTTTGGATGTACACACATTCAGGCATATCTGCATGCACTGTGTAGTCATAGAACCTTTTTGGAAACTGTTACTATGAGATATGTTTGTATAAAGATGGGCAGAAGAGAGAAGGTTTCATTTTATGCCATTTTTGGTATTTGATGGTTTTTTTAAACCATGGAGATGTATTTCCTATAAATAATAAAAAAGAGTATTTAGTCACTTCCATTCTTATAGGACTTCAGAGGAAGAAATTAATGTTGATCAGCTGTGGTAAAGCTCTTCAATAGTAAACCAACCTTTTAGTCCCTTGAATAGCTTCATTGAATTTTTTTATCTCAAGTGTAAAGACTTGGAAAAAGCCGTCATCTTCTGTGTATATATGGTTTATCTCATGGATTTATTAAACACAATGTTACCTATTTGATTTTGTGCTTTCCTTTATACTAGAGTTTGCAGCACTATTGTTTTTTCAGTTTTTCCTCTTCGTTGTTAAGAGTTACGCATGGAGTGTATGAAGAAATGTGGAACAAAGCAAATACTTTTTCTTTAACTAAACCTTTTTTTCCTCAGATGTGAAAATTTCGTAAGGCTTTATTGTTGTTTTGGGCAGTGGTTATAAACTCAATTCAGATAGAACACTTTTTTAAAATATAAGTTTCATTATGCCCTTTTTATTACATGAAAATAAAATTTTATCAAGTACTTACTATACAAATAAAAATATATTGGGGAGCCTGGGTGGCTTAGTCATTTAACCATCCAACTCTTGGTTTTGGCTCAGGTCATGATCTCACGGTTCATGAGATTGAGCTCTGTGTTGGGCTCTGAGCTGGCATTGCAGAGCCTACTTGGGATTCTCTCTCTTCTTCTGTCTGCCCCTCCCTTGCTTGTGCTCTCTTTCTCAAAATAAATAAACATTAAAGAAAACAACAATATAATGCCATATTGTGATAAAAACAAATGAAAGTCATTTATAATAAAAATAGGTATTTCAGAGTGACAATACTTAAGAATGGAAACATAAATAGCATAATAAATAATTATATGCTTGCACTTATTTTATGTAGAATCCGTGTAAAATGCTGCAGTTGTGAGTACATGCTAATATGGAAATGTTGTCAGTAATTTAAATTCCGTGGGGAGCAGAAAAATACCCATTGACAACTACAGGACAAGGAAAGAGCAAAGAAGAGGAACAAATAGGAATTAGAGCAAAAGTAGTTAGAATAAGTAATAACATATGAGAATTATTTGTATATGATAAGAGAAAGAATCCTAAAATAAGAATAGCATGCCTTGATAAATCAGTGGCTATTAATAGGAGAAATTGAATAAGTTTTACAGTGTTATTAATTAGTTCAGCCTTATTTTTAAGTGCAATGTCAAAGTATTTCCCTTGTTGTGACATAGAGCTGAGTGATAAAAAATATTGCAGAAAACATGGGCACCTGGGTGGTTCACTTGGTTGAGCATCTTATTCTTGAGAGAATCTGGAATTCTCTCTCTCTCCCCCTCCCCCCCCCCCGCCCCTCCTTTCCTTGTGCACTTACTCTCAAAAAATAAATAAATATACTTAAAAACTGCAGAAAACATATCTTCCATGTTGAAATCCCATCATGTATGAGGTGTGCATTTAGTCTGTATCCTTAAGAAGATCTTGGTGACCAGATCCTTTGCTAAGAGATGGAAATAGAGGACAGATTGGAGAAATGGTAATAGAAGCTGCTGTAGAGAAGTTGTACAGTTATCTAGTAAACTTATGCAGACAGAATCAGAATAAATTGAAAAACAACAGGTAAAAAAAAACCCCAAAAAACAGCCAATAATTTTGATACTGATTTTCCCCACAAAGTTTTATTTTATCATATGGTACTAAAATATTAAAAATATACAGAAGCAATAATATGAGATATTTAAAATATCTTAATATACATATAAAATATACTAATGTTAAATGCATTAATATTAAATATATTAGTGTTCTATTAATAAAATACCCTTTATGAGTTACCTGGGTTGCTGAGTTAAGTGTCTGACTTCGGCTTAGGTCATGATCTCTCGGTTTGTGAGTTCGAGCCCCAAGTCAGGCTCTGTGCTGACAGCTCAGAGCCTGGAGTCTGCTTTGGATTCTCTTTCTCCCTCTCTCTCTCTTCCTCCCCTGCTTACATTCTGTCTCTCTCTCAAAAATAAATGATTTTTAAAAATTGTTTCTTAAATAAAATAAAATACCCTATTAATGATACTTGAAATTTCTATATTTATGTCTCCACTAATTTAACAGCATTTGATTCAGAGTCTGTTGAAGTCTATAAAGAGTCCCTAAAAACTTAAAAGGGACAGCTTAAAAATACTGACTGACGTACATGGTTTACATTAAACTCAAATGGCACAGATTGTATTGCTATTAGGAGATGTAATTTTTCTCTAATGGTGAATAATTTCTGTTAAAGTTCTAAAGAAAACTAAGTACCATCTTATGTAACTAATATGATGTTGTATTTTTGGAAACTTCATTGCAAAACAAACTATGACAATACTTTGTGTTTATATGTAAAGCAGAATTATTGCATTTTCACACATGAAAGTCCAACAGCATAACAAAGTTGTGTGAGATATCGGACAGTCCTTTCTGAGTGAAATTGTCTGGCGTAGTGCATGATATCTGGTATCCTTTGAATGTTAGTAATGGCCCCCAAATAGTGAAATGATCTGTCCAAAAAACCTTTCCTAAACATTGAGAACCATTGCTCTAAGATTTTTTCCCCCAAATTTACTTGATGATGGATTCTTTCTTGTCCCCCCCCCCCCCCCCCACTATGTAACACTTCTCTCCTGCAGAAATAGTGCTTATGGAGTATTCTTTGGGGAATGCTAGTATAGAGAGGTCTTTTCTTCTATTCCCTTTATACCTTAAGTTCTAGCCTTTTACTATTTTGCACCTTTTTAGTTTGTTCCAAAACTGTTCAAGAACAAATAAGTATAAATCCTAGGGCTTGCATTGAGAATTATTTGTATAATTAGAATGTGTGAAATATATTCACTAATTTTGATATTTTAGGTTGGATCCTTGGAACAAGCTATGCTTGATGCTCTTGTAATGGATAGAGTTGCATTTGTAAAACTACTTATTGAAAATGGAGTGAGCATGCATAAATTCCTTACCATTCCTAGACTGGAAGAACTTTACAACACAGTAAGTGTGTGTTAAAATTCTTTGTTGACTAAGCTTTGTTATCTTTGGGAAATGTCATTTTACTTAAACATATCCAATTCTGCTAAAACCTTTAATGATTTGCTTGATTACTTGGAAAAATTGCAGCCAGTCTTAGTGTCCTGTAAGTCTTAGTGTGCTATATGACAATCTGAAACCATTTCCTTGTTTCTGGAGATTTTCCCTGTCATCGTAGCAACATAGGGAAAAGGTAAAGTGTTAACAAGCCTGTCTTTTCCTTATCCTCGCCCCTTTTTAAAACTCTAGGATCAGCTTCTTAATTACAGAATAATTGTATTTCCTTCTTTTTCTTTTTTCTTGGTCGTCATTTGTTACACTAAATTTTTATTGATGCCTTTTTATTGATGCCTTTTTTTGTAAAAAATTACACATTGTTTTTTTGTTTATCCTTTTTGTTTTTCATGATTTTGACCTTGTGGTGTCCCCCTTTTAGGTTACATACCATTTTTCATTGTTTTCTAAAGAGCTCCTGAAAACTATCCCCCTTACAAAGCCTTTTGAAATCATTTCATTTTGAAATTTCACATGTCTAGCATTGGAGAGAGTAAATACTGCCGTCTTATTGGTTTTCCATGTTGCCAGCTTTAATTGAGCTATACTTTGAAGTGCACTATTACCAAATCCTAGCTTTCTAAATCTGACTTCTCTGCAAAGCTGTCTGTCCATTCATCAGTTTCTACTTATTTATCTCCTTTTCATTCCTAATGTCTTTGTACCTTGTTTTTATAGCAGTCATACTACTTCAGTAGTCTAATCTTCTTATCCTTTCTTCAAATTAGTTCTTTAAACTAATTATTCTTATAATCATATATTTTACCATGTCTTTCTTCAGTTTAAAAATTTTTGATAGATCCGTGGTGGTGGGGGTGGGGGGTTTAAAATGGCAGAGTAGTAAGGAGACCCTGGGCTTGTCTTGTCCCTCGAACACAGCTAGATTGACATCAAACCATTTGAATATCTAGAAAATTGATCTGAGGGTAACAGAACAATCTGAGTAATTTGAGGGAGAGAACACAGCAGGTACATGGTGTGGAGAGGTGAATTGGGGGATAGAAGAGCCGTGGTGCTTCACATGGGAGGGAGCTGTTTTCCCAGGGAGGAGAAAGACAGAGGGAGAGAGAGCAGTGCATTGGGTTTGTGCAAGAAAGCACTCGCTATAAAAGCATCTAAAGAGAAGGAGTAAAAACATGCACAGAGGACTACACAAGAGAAAACTGCTCCCTGAAACCACTAATGGGGGAAAAAGGAGAGGGTTTCATTACTGCCAGTCTTTATATAAACAGTGGAGCACAGAGTCTGAAGTTTCAGAGGTCAGCCACTGGTGCTACTCCAGTGAGGAAGCAGGGTGGAGACCTGGGAGCAGGCTGTCCAGTCTGAGGATCCCCTAGGTCGCATGGGGAGAAGCGGTTCCCCTGCTTGGAGTGCGTTTGGTAGAGGTGATATGGCCTCTCCACAAGCAAAACACCCAGTGGTCACCATCAAGCCACCTCAGTCACCTGTATAGGAACAGAGATGTGGCTGAGGGCAGTAAACCCTGGTACCAGCTGTGTATTGTTATTTACCATAAACTCGAGCTGGTGCCAGTGCACCGTGGTGCAACCATTTTCCGGGACAAGCCAGCCCCAGACATAGCACAGCAAGACCGTTTCCCAGAGGATGGCTTTGGGTCTGAGCCATAGGGGTCTCTAAAATGTGGGGTTTCGAAACACAGCCATACCTGAAATAAGTTGGACTCTCAACTGACTGAGCGTCCTAGGTGGCCTTTTTATCGTTTTTTGTTTTTTGTTTTTTGTTTTTTGTTTTATTTTTTTTCTCTCTTCTTTTCTCTTTTGTCTTCCAAGCTTCTTTTAACAAGCAGACCAAAACACACCTAGGATCTAGCTTCCATTATGTGATTTTTTTTTTTTTTACTTTTTAAATTTTTATTTGATTCTGTTATTACTGTTTTTTGTAATCAAAAATGACAAGATAGAGGAATTCACCTCAAAAGAAAGAACAGGAAGATATGACAGCCAAGGATTTGATCAATGCAGTAAGATGTCTGAACTAGAATTTAGGGGTGCCTGGTTGGCTCAGTTGGTTAAACGTCCAACTTCAGCTCAGGTCATGATCTTGCGGTCCTGAGTTCGAGCCCCGCATTGGGCTCTTGTGCTGACAGCTCAGAGCCTGGAGCCTGCTTTGGATTCTGTGTGTGTGTGTGTCTCTCTCTCTCTCTCTCTCTCTCTCTCTCTCTGCCCCTCCCCACCTTGCGCTCTGTCTTTCTCATAAATAAACATTAAAAAATTTTTTAAATGATTATAAGGATATTAGCTGGGCTTGGGGAATAAAAGCATAGAAGACACTAGAGAATCCATTTCTGCAGAGATAAAAGACCCGAAATCTACACGGACTGAAATTAAAAATGCTATAGCAACAAGGTGCCTGGGTGGCTCAGTCAGTTAAGCATCTGACTCCTGATTTCAGCTCAAGTCATGATCTTGTGCATTGTAGGGTTGAGCCCTGTGTCAGGCTGTGCTTACAGCATGGAGCCTGCTTGGGATTCTCTGTCTCCCTCTCTCTGCCCCTTCCCTGCTTGCTCACATGCTCTTTTTCTCTCTCAAGATAAATAAATGTTTTAAAAACTGCTATAACCAAGATGCAGATCCAAATAGAGGCCGTAAAAATGAGGATGGACAAGGCAGAGGGGGAATTAGTGATACAGAAGATAAAATTGTGGAAAATAATGAAGCTGTAAAGAAGAGGGAAACAAAGGTCAAGGATCATGAAGGCAGACTTAGGGAACTCAGTAATTTATTAAATGTAATAACATTTGTATCATAGGAGTCCCAGAAGATGAAGAGAGAGAAAAAGGGGCAGAAAGTTTGTGTGAGCAAATTGTAGCTGAAAACTTACCCTAATCTGGGGAAGGACACAGACATCAAAATCCAAGAAGCATAGAGAACTCCCATTAAATTCAACAAAGGCAGCCATTGCCAAGACAGATCATAGTCAGATTCTCAAAATACACACACAAGGAAAGAAACGTGAAAGCAGCATGGGGGAAAAAGTCCTTAACCTACAAGGGAAGACAAATCACGTTCACAGCATATCTGTCCACAAAACTTAGGCCAGAAAGGAGTGACAGTGTATTTTCAACGTGCTGAATTGGAAAAATACACAGCCAAGAATACTGTATCCAGCAAGGCTGTCATTCAGAATAGAAGGAGAGATAAAGAGTCTCCCAGACAAAAACTAAAGGAGTTTGTGACCACTAAACCCTCCCTATAGAAAATTTTAAGGGAGGACTCTTTGAGTGGAGGGGGGAGAAAAAAGACTAAAAGCAGCAAAGAGTAGAAAGGACCAGAGAGCATCACCAAAAACACCAACTCTACAGGTAACACTATGATACTAAATTCATATCTTTCATTAATCACTCTGACTAAATTCTCTGGAGAATCAAAAGATGTAGGGTATCAGAATGGATAAAAAAAAGATACATCTATATGCTGCCTACAAGAGACTCATTTTAGACCTAAAGACACCTGCAGATTGAAAGTGAGGGGATGGAGAACTGTCTATCATGTTAATGGATGTCAAAAGAAAGCCACAGTATTCATAATTAAATCAGACAAACTACATTTTAAAACAGACTGTAAAGAGATGAAGAAGGGCATTATATCATAATTAAGGGTTCTATCCATTAAGAAGATCTAACAGTTAGAAATATTTATGCCCCCAACTTGGACCCACCCAAAGTATATAAATCAATTAATAATAAACTCATTGATAATAATACAGTGATAGTTGGGGACTTTAGCATCCCACATACAACAATGGACAGGTCATCTAAGCAGAAAATCAACAAAGAAACAATGGCTTTGAATGATACTGGACCAGATGGACTTACCAGATACATTCAGAATATTTCATCCTAAAGCAATAGAATACACATTCTTTTTGAGTGCACGTGGAATATTCTCCAAAAACAGATCATGTATTGGGTCACAAATCAGCCCTCATCAGGTACAAAAATATTGAGATAATACCATGCATATTTTCAGATCACAACTCTATGAAACTTGAAGTAAACCACGCAAAAA
Source organism: Felis catus (assembly GCF_018350175.1). Taxonomy (NCBI): domain Eukaryota; kingdom Metazoa; phylum Chordata; class Mammalia; order Carnivora; family Felidae; genus Felis; species Felis catus. Next base: position 53,407,554 of record NC_058373.1, read on the forward strand.
AATTTGGAAAGCCTTCAAATACAAGGACATTAAAGAATATCCTACTAAAGAATGAAATTAAAGAAGAAATTTTAAAAAATACATGAAAACAAATGAAAATGAAAACCCAATGGTCCAAAACCATTGGGATGCAGCAAATGCAGTCCAAAAAGGGAAGTATAGTGCAATTCAGGCCTATCTCAAGACACAGGAAACGCCCCAGATACATAACCTAACCCACGCCTAAAGGAGCTAGAAAAGGAACAGCAAATAAAGTCTAAAGCCAGCAGCAGCAGAATAAGGGAAATAATGAAGATTAGAGCAGAAATAAAAGATATAGAAACAAACACACAAAAAAATCAAAACCAAGAGCTGGTTCTTTGAAAGAATTAACAAAATTGATAAACCCTTAGCCAGACTTACCAAAAGAAAAGATAAAGGACCCAAATAGATAAAATCACAAGTGAAAGAGGAGAGATCACAATCAGCACCACAGAAATACAGTTATAAGAGAATATTATGAAAATAATATGCCTACAAACTGGGCAATTTGGAAGAAGTGGACAAATTCCTAGAAACTCACAAACTACCAAAACTGAAACAGGAAGAAATAGAAAGTTTGAACAGACCCATAGCCAGCAAAGAAATTGAATCAGTAATCAAAAATCTCCCAACAAATGAGTCCTGGGCCAGATGACTTCCCAGGGGAATTCTACCAGACCTTTAAAGAAGAGTTAACACCTATTCTTCTCAAACTGTTCTAAAAATAGAAATGGAAGGAAAACTTCCAAACTCATTGAAGCCAGCATTACCTTCATTCAAAAATCAGATGAAGACCCCACTAAAAAGGAGAGTTACAAACAATACCCTGATGAACATGGATGCAAACATTCTCAACAAGATACTAGCAATTGTAAAAACAAACAAAAAAAAGGTACTAGCGAATCAAATCCAACAGTACATGAAAAGAATTACTCACTGTGATCAAGTGGGATTTATTCCTGGACTACAGGGGTAGTTCAGTGTTTGCAAATCAATCAATCTGATACATACCCCACATTAATAAAAGAGAGGGTAAGAGCCATATGAGCCTGTCAATAGATGCAGAAAAATCATCTGACAAAATATAGCATCCATTCTTGTTAAAAACTAAGTAGGTATAGATGGACTACCATAAAGGCTATATATAAAAGACCCACAGCTAATACCCTCAAGTGGGGAAAACTGAGAGGTTTTCCTCTCTGGTGTGGAACAAGAGAGGGATGTCCATTCTCATCATTACTATTTAATATAATACTGGAAATCGTAGTCTGAGCACAGACAACAAAAATAAAAGGCATCCATATTGGCAAGGAAGAAGTCAAACTTTCACTATTTATTTGCAGACGATGTTATACTCTATGTAGAAAACCCAAAGACTCCACCAAAAAATTGCTAGAACTAACACATGAATTCAGCATAGTTGCAGTATATAAAATCAATGGGCAGAAATCTGTTGCATTTCTATACACCAATAACAAAGCAGCAGGAAAAAAAATAAAAGAATTGATTCCATTTGCAATTGTACCCAAAACAATAAGATACTTAGGTATAAACCTAAGGAAGTAAAAGATGTATACTCTGAAAACTATAGAACACTTATGAAGGAAATTGAAGAGGACACAAAGAAATGGAAAAGCATTCCATGCTCATGGTTTGGAAAACAAACATTGTTAAAATGTCTTTACTACCCAAAGCAATCTTCATATTCAATGCTATCCCCATCAAAATACCACCAGCATTTTTCACAGAGCTACAACAAACAATCCTAAAATGTGTAAGGAGCCACAAAAGACCCCAAATAGCCAAAGCAGTACTGAAAAAGGAAAAAACAAATCATGATTCCGGATTTCAAGCTTTATTACAAAGCTTTAGGCGGGCTCCTGGGTGGCTTAGGCATTAAGCATCTGACTTTAGCTCAGGTCATCATTTCACGGTTTGTGAGTTTGAGTCCTACATCGGGTGAGCTTGAGCCTTGCTTCTGGTGAGCACAAGCCCTGCCTCCGATAAAAAAAACATGAGCTCCGCTCCCGCCCCCACCCCACCCCCACCCTGTCTCTCTTCCCTTTGCTCACTTGCGCCCTCTTTCTCTTTTTCTCAAAAAAACCCAAAAATAAAAAAACAAAAAACTATAGTCATCAGGACAGTTTGGTAGTGGCACAAAAACAGACACACACATCAACGGAACAGGATAGAAAACCCACAGATGGACTCCCCAACCATATAGTCAACTCATCTTTAACAAAGCAGAAAAGAATATCCAATGGAAAAAAGAGTCTCTTCAACAAATGGTGTTGGGGAAACTGGATGGGGATAGGCAGAAAAATGAAACTGGACCACTTTCTTATACCATACACAGAAATAAATTCAAATTGATGGAAGACCTAAATGTGAGACAGGAACCTATCAAAATCCTAGAAGAGAACACAGGCAGCAACCTCTTTGACCTCGACTGGTGCAGCTTCTTAATAGACATGTTGCTGAAGGCAGAGGAAACAAAAGCACACATGAACTATTGGGACTTCATCAAGATAAAAATCTTCTGCACAGTGAAGGAAACCATCAACAAAACTAAATACAGCCTATGGAATGGGCGAAGATATTTGCAAATGACATATCTGATAAAGGGTAGTATCCAAAATATTTAAAGAGCTTATCAAACTTAACACACGAAAGACAAATAATCCAGTGAAGAAATGGGCAGAAGACATGAATAGACACTTTTCCAGAGAAGACATCCAGATGGCCAACCTACACCTGAAAAGATACTCAACATCACTTATCTTCAGGGAAATGCAAATCAAAACCAGGATGAGATACCACCTCACACCTGTCAAAATGGCTAAAATTAACCACTCAGGAAACAACAGATGTTGGCGAGGATGCAAGAAACTAAAAATAGAATTACCCTACAATCCAGCAATTGCACTATTAGGTATTTACCCAAGTGATACAAACTACAGATTCAAAGGAGGTACATGCCTCCCAGTGTTTACAGCAGCATTATCAACAATAGCCAAACTATGAAGAGAGCCCAAATGCTCATCAGCTGATGAATAGATAAGATGTGGTGTGTGTGTGTGTGTGTGTGTGTGTGTGTGTGTGTGTGTGTGTGTATACACACACACACACACACACACACATATATAATGGTATATTACTCAGCCATCTAAAAGAATGAAGTCTTGCCATTTGCAATGATGTGGATGGAGCTAGAATGTGTTATGCTAACAAAATAAGTCAGAGAAAGACAAATACCATATGATTTCACTTATGTGTGGAATTTAAGAAACAAAACATGAATAAAAGGGAAGGGGAGGGGAAGAGAAGAGAGGGAACAAACCACAAGAGACTCTTAATGATAGAGAACAAACTATAGGTTGACAGAGGGAGGTGGGTGGGAGATGGGCTAGATGAGTGATGGGTACTAAGGAGGGCACTTGTGATGATTCACTGAATTCTCCTGAAACCAATTTTGCAAGGTATGTTAACTAACATTTAAATAAAATTTAAATAAAAAACTTTTAATAGCTCCCAGTGTGTATAAAATAATACCCAAACTCTTTGCTGGATTTTCAAAGCTCTCCAGCTTTTGAAATTTTGTCATAGCTCTTTCACTTGGCCTTTTATTCCCACCCGTACCTTTCCATAAATGTTTGTTATGTTATCTTCCTACTGTTCTTCAAAAACATAAACTTAACAAAAAAAGCAGTTCTTGCTTACACACTGCAGTGTGTTTTTCTCTCAGCTACTCTCTACTTACTGGAATTTTATTCATTATTAAGAACATAGTTCAAATGCCATGCTGCTGCCTCCATGAAGCTCATTGGGGAAGTTAGTTGAGGACAATTGTATCTTCCCCTGTGGATTAATAAATTTTTTTTGAATAAGGATTATATTCTTATTTTCCCCCCATTTTTTATCTTTAATAATGTCTAGCACAGTTACATTGAACTTTGATGACCTTCTGTTTCTAGTGAACAAATATAAAAATTAAAAGGATTATTCATTGTGCTGAAGTAAGGTTTATCCTTGAAATATAAACCAGATATAAAAAAATAAAAATAAAAATTGATCCCATTAGCAAGGCAAGTAATTTTTTTAATGTGTAATTCAAATTATTAAGATAAACTTTTCAGCATCAGTTACTAATAAAAATTTTTTTAACGTTAAGGGATTATATAATATGATAAAGTAGTGGCTCTCAAACTTTTGGGGTATCAGTGTCCTATTACATAAAAATTATTGGGGACTTAAAAGAGCTGTTCTTAAAAGGGTTTATGTGTCTCGATACTTACCATATTACAGAATAAAACCAAGAAATTTTAAAAATATTAGTTTGTTTAGGTAACAATAATAATCTGTCACATGTTAACACAAAAAAACATTTCTCGAGAAAAAAAAGTGAAGAGAATAGAATACATATACTGTTTTACAAATCTCTTTAGTATCAGGCTTCATAGAAGACAACTGGATTCTTATATTTGCTTTTGAATTTAATCTTATGATATCATACATCAAGAAGCCTCTGGAAAACACTAATCACTGAGAGAGAGTGAGAATGAAAAAATGCAAATATCTTAACATGATTCTGAAAATATTTTTGATTTCAAGGACCTTTTGAAAGAGTCTTGGGGGCCATCAGGGGAAACTGGACACACTTTGAAAACTGCTATATTAAAATATATTTCCTTTATACTAAGAAATTAATATAATAAATAAACAGTAATGGATTAAGATAAAATAGAATTCTAAATATTGCATGTCTATGTGATTATATACTGTTAGAGAAAATATAATGAAACTTGCTAATACCTAAAAATGTGAAATACTTTGTATTTATTTTTAAAAAATTAACATACAAGGAAGAATTGCCAGAGAAAACTTAGGTTCTGAGTGGATAGATTAAATAGTAAAAAGAGGGCACCTGAGTGGCTTAGTCGGTTCAGTGTCTGACTTTGGCTCAGGTCATGATCTCATGGTTATGAGTTCAAGCCCTGCATCAGGCTCTGCACTAACAGTGCGGAGCCTGTTTGGGATTCATTCTCTACCTCTCTCTCTCTTCCTCTTCCTCTCCCCCTCTCTCCCTCTCTCTCTCTCTGCCCCTCCCCTGCTGTCTCTCTCTTTCTAAATAAATAAATAAACTTTAAAAAATATTGTAAAAAGAAAGAGCAAAGTAAGGCTAAATACACAATATACACAATATTAGTTACAGTAATCTTTAGATATTATACAGAATTTTGAAATGAAAATATTTTGGGGGGCACCTGATTGGCTCAGTCAGTTAAGCATCTGACCCATGTATTCAGCTCAGGTCATGATCTCACAGTTCGTGGGTTTGAGCGCTACACAAACCTGACAGCACAGAGCTTGCTTGGGATTCTCTCCCTTCCCCCTCTTTCTGCCCCTTCCTCACTCATGCTCTCTCTCTCTCAAAATAAATAAACATTTGAAAAATAATTAAAAGAGAAAGTATTTGTAAAGAAATAAGAGGTTTACCCACTGAGATTTGAAAATCTATTACCAAGTATATGTGGTCAAAATGTTCAAGTAGATTGAGTTGATTACTATAATAACCTCTTAAAAATTAGTAACACAGTGATGGGAGGAAAATCCCATTTGATATTTCTTTTAAACAATAGATTTAAAATATTGAAAATAAGTGTCTTGATTTGTGATGCTGCCTAGAATTCACGGTAGTAGGTTTCAGATGGATCAGACCACTGTCTAAAAAGTTTAGGATACATTTTTGGTCCATTTACCTCAGCCTTGATGGGGGACATACACTGGGGTTTTTTTCAAAATACAGGACACCATCAACATAAGATTACTGTAAAAATGACATTTGTGTTTAGTCTAATAGTATACGTAAGTAGAAGTAAGATAATAAGGTATTTATGGATGTAAGTATTCCGTTTTAACTTCCTTAGGTGGAAATTAAGATGACATATATAAATTTTTAAAGTTTATTATCCAAAATATTTAAAGTATTGATGCAACTTGATTTAGTGGCAGAAACAAGGTACATTTTAATAAGAAGAGTATAAAGCTCCATTACCAATTAAAGAAATGTAGATTAGAGATATAATTGTGACACTTAAATGTTTTCGTGATTATAAATTTGTGTTCTGCATAAGTAAAACAACATAAATTACACATCTTAATGAAGGTAAATATGACAATACAAAATGATTATATCTTTTTCTTTGCTCCATTTTATGAACAGAATTTATTTAACTGAAAATATGATTTGGGCAAGAAGGTTGATAAAGTTCAGTAAGTAACAAAAAGAGAAGTTGTTAAATTATTTTAGAAGAAAGTAATAGTTCGCTCTAATTTTTTCTCCTTAAAGAAACAAGGTCCAACTAATCCAATGCTTTTTCATCTTGTTCGGGATGTCAAACAGGTAAGAGATTATTTTTGTTTTTAAAAATGCAATTTAAAAATTTGGTTACACTTCATCTGTTCCTAAAACACATTTAAGTAATGTCCATCTCAAAAATAGCAATAAAGTGACACTTTTTAGAACAAGGTAAAGTAAGGGCTACATTTGTGGTAACAAAAGTAAAGAGAATAGTGTACCAGAAATCAAGAAAAAAGGAAAGTTACTTATACTCAGACCAAGTTTTGTGAGCTTCTAGTCATCTGAGATAGACTGTGATGAATTTCATAATGCTCATTGGTCCATAAAGGAAGATTATTGATAAAATGTATCTTCTTTGTCTGTGTTCAGAAGAAATTTGTTTCCTGGGCCTTAGAGGACTGTGAATAAAGACATTGAGGGAAACACTGGATGATCATCTTCATGGCAGAGTTTGCCAGAAGTGCTGAAATGTTTGCGTTCATGTGCACATGGTTTCTCTTTTCATATTCAGTATTGGTCATGGTGGAATATATAGCACTGTCACGTGGTTTAAAGCCTTTCTGTGGGGACTAAACTTGATGTACTAATATTTCCCTTCTCTTCTATTGGGATTCTTTGTGAATTAATAGTTTTAGACATCTATTAAAAATTTTATAGTCATTTAAAATATTGGTATCCAGTAGTTTTATTTTCCTAGGTGAAAAGGTATTCATTTAATTAACTGAAATATTTTTGTAGTTTCTGAACTAAAATGCTTTCTAGAATTCTTCAAACTTTTACTTGTTAATATATGTAAGTGTACTATTAAATAACTGAAAAATTAAAATAGTAATGCCATTTTCTGTTTTGATTTTTTTGTTTTGTCACTTATTTAATACTAAACTAGCTTCCCATGGGAAAAACTTAGACTTTCTTATACTTAAAAATATTTTTTTCTTTAATTCAGTTTTTTCCAGGTGTTTTCCCTTATAACTTTATTAAAAAATTTTACATGTCATAAAATTCATTCAGAGTGTTCATTGGATTTTAGTATATTCACAGAGTTGTGCTACTGTGACTACAATCAAAATTTTTTTTTTAATTTTTAAAAAGTTTATTTATTTATTTTGAGAGAGGCAGCCCGAGCATGAGTGGGGAAGGAGTAGACAGAGAGGGAGAGAATCGCAAGCAGACTTTGTGCTGTCAGCACAGAGACCACTGGGGGCTCGAACTCACAAACTGTGAGATCATGACCTGAGCTGAAACCAGGAGTCAGCTGCTTAACCAACTGAGCCACCCAGTCACTCCTACAGTCTAATTTTAGACTAACCCATTAGCAGTCACTCTCCATTCCTGTTTCTTTCTCTACTCCTTACTCTACTTTCTCTACTCCTCTGCCCCTGCCCTTGGCAACTGTTAATCTACTTTCTGTATGTCTGGATTTGCCTATTCTGGACATTTCACATTGTTTTTTTGTTTTGTTGTTTAAATAATTAAAGCTTTTTTTTTTTCTTCCTAGACGCTTGAGTGATGGGAGAGACCTTTAGTCCATGGGTTTCTAATGTTTATTTGGGAGACAGAGACAGAGCATGAGCTGGGGAGGGGCAGAGAGAGACGGATTCAGAGTCACAGAATGCGAAGCAGGTTCCAGGCTCTGAGCTGTCAGCATAGAGCTGGACGAGGGGCTCGAATTCATGAGCTGAGAGATCATGACCTGAGCTGAAGTTGGACGTTTAACCAACTGAGCTACCCAGGTTCCAGTCCAGCAGTTTCTAAAACACATTTGCGTTATGATTTACTTATGTGGGTTAGCAGAAAGAACTGTAGTTGTTAATTCTAGGAACAAATATGAGATTTGGTATACACTACCTTTACCTTGGTGGCTATACTAAATAAGCCAAATTTTTTTATTTCCGTAAGTGAAAAATCCTAAAGTAAAGGCAGTAATTGACTATTTTCAATTCAAATTAAAGTTGAGTGTTATAAGTATTATCTGTATAGTTTGAGAAACTGCTTATTGTTTTTTTAGATAACTCGCATTATTTCCTGTAATTTTATTTCCCATTTAAATGGGACCATATCCTAATGGCATTTGTGAAGTTTTTATGTTTTTAATTTTTTAATGTTTGTTTATTTATTGAGAGAGAGAGAGAGAGAGAGAGAGAGAGCAAAGCAGGAGGAGAGAGAGGGAGAGAGAGAATCCCAAGCAGGCTCCATGTTCAGCATAGAGCCCTATGGGGGCTCAGTCTTGTTAACTGTGAGATATGACCTGATCTGAAATTAAGAGTCAGACACTTAACCAACTGAGCTGGCTACCCAGGCACCCTTGTCAAATTTTTTATTTATTAATTTGAGTTTATTTATTTATTTTGAGAGAAAGAAAGTGCAGGTGGGGAAGGGGCAGAGAGAGAGGGAGAGAGAATACTCAGGGTCCATCCCACAACCCATGCAATCATGACCTGAGCTGAAACCAAGAGTCAGACGCTTAACCTACTGAGCCACCTGGGCACCCCTTTAGTTTTATTTTTTTTTAATTTGACAGAGGTGCCTAGGTGGTTCATTCGGTTAAGCATACCACTCTTGATTTCGGCTCAGGTCATGATCACATGGTTAGTGAGTTTGAGCCCTGCATTGGGCTCTGTGGTGACAGTGTAGAGCCTGCTTGGGATTCTCTCTTTCTCTCTCAGCCCCTCTCCCACTTGCATGCTCTGTTTCTCTCAAAACTAAATAAATAAACATTTAAAAAAAAAAAGTCCAACTCTTGATTTCAGCTCAAGTCATAATTTCAGGTGGTGAGATCAGTCCCATTGTTGGGCTTGTGCTGGGCATGGAGTCTACTTCAGATTCTCTCTCTCTCTCTCTCTCTCTCTCTCTCTCTCTCTCTCTCTCTCTCTTTCTCTCTCTCTCTGCCCTTCCCTCATGCACTTGCATGTTCTCTCTTCACAAATAAAAATAAAAATACCATATATGACATCCTTGCTCATAAAGTATATTTTGAGGTTGCTCAAGACAAAAACAAAAATCTTGCACCTAAGATGAAAATACTTTTTATTTTTAAATTGGAGATTAAAGAATATAAGTATCTAGAAATTTAAAACTTCACAGATGAAACCAAATTATAAAAGGTATAAGCATTTTTTTAATGTTTATTTTTGAGAGAGAGAGGGAGAATGAGTGGGGGAGGAGCAGAGAGAGAGGGAGACACAAAATCCAAAGCAGACTCCAGGCTCTGAGCTGTCAGCACGGAGCCTGATGTGGGGCTCAAACTCACAAACTGAGATCATGACTTGAGCCAAAGTCGGACACTTAACCGACTGAGCCACCCAGGTGCCCCATGGTATAAACATTTTTTAAAGTACTAAGTTCATGAGGTGATAATTAGGAAAATTGAAAGAATGATGATGGTAGAAGGGCAGAATTAGTTGATATATGTAAATCATCTTATGATTAAGCCCTTTTAAGATTATTTAATGAGATTAACCAAATATTTGATTCTGAACAGGCAGTGTTTCCAAACTCACAAATGGCTCCTGTTCCAGGAGTTTATTTGTAAATTGATATCCTAGGGAAATGAAGTCTTAGTTCTAAACAGTGTTACAAGTGGTAATTTAAATCTTAGATGAGGCTATAAAAACTTGTGTAACCTATAATATAGCCAATATAATTTTGGCTAAAAAAATACTTATAAGTACTTAAGGGCTTATTTGGAAACATAAGTAGCAATTATAGCATTATTTTTGCAGGAAAATGCAATTTATGGTATGTGCCACAGTGAAAATGGAATACTTGGCTCTTAGAAGTTCCTTTGCCTCTTTGTGTGAAGTATTAGAGCAGTGGAAAGATAAAGGATCTGCTGCTGCAAGCCATATTTCAGAACTTCAGAATTATCTCTTCTTACAGAGGAAATGGAGGACCAAGTTAATCCCTTCTCCTGCAAAGATAGCTGCAACCCCAGCTTCCTGTAACAAGTAAACATTTGTCATTTTGGAGAGTAGGTGTCTTTATAGGCATGAATGGGAATATTGAGAAATGTCTATTTAAAACTAATGTTTTTGGGGCGCCTTTGTGGCTCAGTCATTTGGGCGGCCGACTACAGGTCAGGTCATGATCTCGTGGTCTGTGAGTTCAAGCCCTGCATCGGGCTCCGTGCTGACAGCTCAGAGCCTGGAGTCTGCCTCCAATTCTGTGTGTCTCCGTCTCTCTCTGTCCCTTCCCTGCTTGCTCTCTCTCTCTCAAAAGTAATAAACATAAAAAAAAATTAAAACTAATGTTTTGTTTCCAGGGAAATCTTCCTCCAGGATATAAGATCACCCTAATTGATATAGGACTTGTTATTGAATATCTTATGGGAGGAACTTACAGATGCACCTACACTCGGAAACGTTTTCGATTAATTTATAATAGTCTTGGTGGAAATAATCGGGTATGTAATATTTTGGGGGGGTGGTTTATATGTGTACTTTATACACTTTGTAAGTTAAAAATTCATACACTTTAAAAGTTTAAAACTACTAAATATAAGAACAGTGAAGTAACATCGTCTTAAAAATGGTTTTTTCAACTAAGATACATAGAAATATTTTGTAATCAAAATCTAAAATCATTTTTGTATGCATACACACACACATTTATGTATATGTGTGTATATGTATATATTTATACATTTATATGTGTGTGTGTATATATACACATATATGTATATGTGTGTGTGTGTGTATATATATATATATATTTGGATTGATTATTGAATTTTTATAGCATATTAGTATATTTAAGTCTGTAAAAACGAATAAGCTTTCATTTTCAGAGGTCTGGCCGAAATACCTCCAGCAGCACTCCTCAGTTGCGCAAGAGTCATGAATCTTTTGGCAATAGGGCAGATAAAAAAGAAAAAATGAGACACAATCATTTCATTAAAACAGCACAACCCTATCGACCAAAGGTATGTTTGCATAAATACTACCCTTTCTGAATTTTGTTCTTTCTAATTTACTAGTATTTATGAAATAAAAAATTGCTTGTTTTAGTAAGAATCAACTTATGTTTGTAGATACATTTTTGATTATTTATTTTCCCATATACAAAAAGATATTCATTATGAGTTAACAATTCTATTAAGTTTTTGTATTTAGCTGTGATAATAAAAATTTTTAAATATTTTGATAAATGCTAAACTGCCTCCTCTTATTCCACTTTAACTTGATTAACAACATGCAAGACAATGTGTCTTATCCAAACTTGTCTTTCATTAAAATTATGTTTTATCAGATATTGAAATATTTAGGCCCTTTAATTTTGGAAAACTTTATTACAAAGACATTTTTAAATTATTTGTTCATTCAGGAATAGAATTTGTTGATTCATCACTTACTTATAACACCCAGTGCTCATCCCATCCAGTGTCCTCCTTAATGCCCCTTGCCCTTTTAGCCCTTTCCCCCGCCCAACATCCTGCCAGCAACCCTCAGTTTGTTCTCTGTATTTTAGGAGTCTCTTATGGTTTGTCTCCCTCTCTGTTTTTATCTTATTTTTGCTTCCCTTCCCTTATGTTCATCTGTTTTGTATCTTAAATTCCACCAATGAATGAAATCATATGACATGTCTTTCTCTGACTTATTTAGCTTAGCATATTACACTCGTTCCAGCCACATTATTGCAAATGGCAAGATTTCATTCTTTTTCATCGCTAAGTAGTATTCCATTGAATATATATACACCACGTCTTCTTTATCCATTCATCAGTTGATGGACATTTGGACTTTTTCCATACTTTTGGCTATTCTCAAAAGTGTTGCTGTAAACATTGGGGTGCATGTGCCCCTTTCAGATCAGCATTTTTGTATCCTTTAGATAAATACCTCATTCTGCAATTGCTGGGTGGTAGGATAGTTCTATTTTTAATTTTGTGAGGAACTTCCATACTGTTTTCAAGAGTGGCTGCACCAGTTTGCATTCCCACCAGCAGTGTAAAAGCTTACCCCTTTCTCTGCATCCTCACCAGTATCTGTTGTTGCCTGAGTTGTTAATTTTAACCATTCTGACAGGTGTGAGGTAATATCTCAGTGTGGTTTTGATTTATATTTCCCTGATGATGAGTGATGTTGAGCATTTTTTTTTTATATATATATATATAAGTTAGCCATCTGGATGTCTTCTTTGGAAAAGTGTCTACTGATGCAAATACCTTTTTTTTTTTTTTTTTAGAAATAACATTTTGGTAAAATTTGAGCTATAATAAAATCAAGTATATAAAATTTATACTATTTTGATTTGTGCAGTTGTATGAAGTTGAACAGTACAAAGGAGATTTTATAAAATTCTGAGATTAATGTCAAATGGCCTTATTATAATGAATCTTAGACATTTGTTTTCCCTTGAAGATTGATACAGCTGTGGAAGAAGGAAAGAAAAAAAGAGCCAAAGATGAAATTGTAGACATTGATGATCCAGAAACCAAGCGCTTTCCTTATCCACTTAATGAACTGTTAATTTGGGCTTGCCTTATGAAGAGGCAGGTCATGGCCCGTTTTTTATGGCAGCATGGTGAAGAATCAATGGCTAAAGCATTAGTTGCCTGTAAGATCTATCGTTCAATGGCATATGAAGCAAAGCAGAGTGATCTCGTAGATGATACTTCAGAAGAATTGAAACAGTATTCTAAGTAAGTTAGATTTTATCATTTCATTTAAAAAATACATCGAGATCATATTTAAATGGAGGTTATAGTGTCATGCACTGTGTGGGTATATATGTGTGTGTGTGTATATATATATATATATATATATATATATATATATATATAATTTTATTGGTACAATTAAAATATATTTGTTATTTTTTTTTAATTCAGAAGGAAACATTGCTGCTTATGCATGTAAAAAGAGGTTTATTATATTGTTTAAATTCAAGAGTTAAATATTTTGGCAAGAAAGAAATCCATAAGTCATCTTATTAATTGCACATACTAGCAATTAATTCGATTAGGAAAAGTTTCATTTGAAGTGGTAAGGAAAGGAAGAAAGTGAGGTTTGAGCTGTGTTCTAAGGAAATGAATTCAACTGGAAGGGCATTTCAGAGGTGGAGCTACATATATTGAAGAGTAAAACAGAAGTTTACACTTAGAGGAATAATAGAATATTAAGCTGAAAAGATACTTTGTAGTAAACTTTATGATAGAAAATAGGACCTCCCTCTGCCAAATGGACTGTCTTTGGAAGAGAGTCAGAGTTGTACTGAAAATAACAAGCAGGGATCTTAGAATTACTTACTGAGTATCTAAGGTTCAGGTGTTTTCATGATTAGGTTAGTCCCTGTTCACATTAGTCTTTCCACTGGCTATCAACCCTTTTCTATGTTTGAAATACTATATAGATACGACTTTTTGAACAGAGCATCTGAACATTGTCAGTTTGGATTTCCTGTGAAACTGCAGGTTTATTTCCAAGATGAGGAGAAAGTGCTCCAGAGTTACCTTTTCAGACTTGTTCTTAATGTGACATATTTTAATATTTTGTGATATCCACGTAGTAGTAGATATCTGAAAACATAGAGCTGTGATTCTAATGCCTTACAGTTCCCTGATTGTGTGTGTGAAAATATTAAAAATGGGAACATGTTATGAAATTATTTAAGAATAATGTTTAAAACTGCAGTTTGGTAGTATGAATGTTTTGGTTTTTATCTTTTGATAGTGATTTTGGTCAACTCGCAGTTGAATTATTGGAACAGTCCTTCAGACAAGATGAAACCATGGCTATGAAATTGCTCACTTATGAACTGAAAAACTGGAGTAACTCTACCTGCCTCAAGTTGGCAGTTTCTTCAAGACTTAGACCCTTTGTAGCCCACACCTGTACGCAAATGTTGTTATCTGATATGTGGATGGGAAGGCTGAATATGAGGAAAAATTCCTGGTACAAGGTATACTTTAGAAACAATTTGGTATAAAGTGTATGATTAGATAAAAAGAACAGAGGAATTAGCCCAGATATATAGTAAAATGCCCCGATTTATGAGGGTGGTGGAGGTGGCAGTGTTGGCGTTTTATCTCAAGTGGCATGAAATGGCCTCTTTTTTCCTCCCTATTCTTCACTCTGAATCCTTTTCAAGTGTAACGTATAATGATTATTGCCTCTCTCTGAGCCAGAGGCATGAGAGCAACAAATGGAAGTGTTGGTGTTTATAGCCCTGACTAGGCATGAAAAAAAGTTGCTTCTTTATGAAAAGATAATTTCAAATTCTCAAGTCCAGGATCTGTCTACTAACTTAATAATTTGTTACTTTTAATTTACTTGAAGTATATTGGATGTACCTAGTTTTTATGGTTAAGAATTTGGATAAAATGTTGACTGGTACTTTGGGTTCCTCACAGTGACAGATACTACTTTAAACTTTCCTTTTCATTATCTTATATCTTAAATAAGGTACAGAAATGTAGAAGGCAGAAATCAGGCAAGTAGTTTAACCATTGTAAGTGGGTAACAAATACTGATCATCTAATAAAAATAATGGTGAAAGATTAACCAATAGAAAACCTGATACACAATTATAATTTCTTTGTGTTTTAGGATTTTGCAATAATACATAAAATTTTACAAATAAACTTGTTTGTTTATAGAGGCACAAGCTGAATAATCATGTTATGACATGGAACACTTGCATTGAGATTTAGGATAAAATTACGCACATAGCAATTTCATAAGGCTTTAATTTTATTTAAACAAAAATGTGTTTTCTGAACAGATTATGAACTTTTTTTTTATTTTTTTATTTTTTATTTTTTTAATTTTTTTTTTTTAACGTTTATTTTTGAGACAGACAGAGACAGAGCATGAACGGGGGAGGGGCAGAGAGAGAGAGGGAGACACAGAATCGGAAGCAGGCTCCAGGCTCTGAGCCATCAGCCCAGAGCCCGACGCGGGGCTCAAACTCACGGACCGTGAGATCGTGACCTGAGCTGAAGTCGGAGGCTTAACCGACTGAGCCACCCAGGCGCCCCTTAACTGTTTTTTTTTAAAGGACACATCTATAATAATTTTTCTATAATAATTATTAAGTCTTTTCTATATCATCATAATCATAATACTGACATGTTTTGTTACTCCTTAAAATAATTCAGCCTGGGCCTCTTTAAATATAATATGTAAGTAAAAAATGATGTTTTTGAGTTTTTTTTTCCCCTATGCTAACAGGGGCAAACTGGCTAACTAATAATCAAGATATTTAATAGCTTTTTATTCTTGAAGGTCATTAATTTTAAAATGTAAACTTACGTGCTTCTAAATTTTTAGGTCATATTAAGCATTTTAGTTCCGCCTGCCATATTAATGCTAGAATATAAAACAAAGGCAGAAATGTCTCATATTCCACAATCTCAAGATGCCCATCAAATGACAATGGAAGATAGCGAAAACAACTTTCAGAACATAGCAGAAGAGATTCCCATGGTAAGGAAGAAAAATGTTTTTAAGTATATATAAATTTTTTGTGAATAAATATATGATAAGTGTTATTTTTATTTTAGGAAGTGTTTAAAGAAGTAAGAATATTGGACAGCAATGAAGGAAAGAATGAAATGGAGATACAAATAAAATCAAAAAAGCTTCCCATTACACGAAAGTTTTATGCCTTTTATCATGCACCAATTGTAAAATTCTGGTTTAATACGGTATGTTGTATGTTTTTAAGCTGTATGAGCATAACAGTTTTAAAGGATAGGCTTTAGGGGACCTTTGGTCTAAAGTCCGTATTAACTTTGACATAACTTAGATTACTGACAAGCCATTTTCCATTTAAAAGAGCACATGTTTAACTTAGTTTTATCTCATTTGCCGTCATAAAAAATGACAAACACTAACAAATCTTAGATCAAATTGAAACTAGAAATTTTCTAAGCAAAAATGTGATAACCATATGCCTTTGTAAGTGGGTATCAAATACTAATTGTCCACCAAAAACATTGGCAAAAGTTAACCAGAAGAGACACTGTGTCAGTATGTCAGAAAGACATGTCTTTGTGCTTTAGGATTTTTGCAGAGAATGTGTAGACTTTTTTTTTTTTTCAACTTTTTTTTTTGTTTGTTTGTTTTGTTTTTTTGTTTTTATTTATTTTTGGGACAGAGAGAGACAGAGCATGAACGGGGGAGGGGCAGAGAGAGAGGGAGACACAGAATCGGAAACAGGCTCCAGGCTCTGAGCCATCAGCCCAGAGCCTGACGCGGGGCTCGAACCCACGGACCGCGAGATCGTGACCTGGCTGAAGTCGGACGCTCAACCGACTGCGCCACCCAGGCGCCCCTAGACTTTTTGAAATGAACCTTTTTGCAGTGTTAATTTGAAGGTCAGAAGTAATCTAGGTCGTTCATATCGTTTTATTTATTGGCTTATTTCCTTAATCATACTATAGTACATGTTTTATCATCTGACACATAATTGGCTTTTCTCTTGCTTTCTGGAAGAACAGTTTTTTTCTCCCAGGTAAATATGTCCATGGGGGAGAGGCTCACCTCAAGAAATATATGAGATTAGCCCCAACTTTTAACCATGGGTTGAGTGAATGAGTTTTTATTCCCCTTCCCAGAAAAATTCTTAAAAAAAAAAATTTTTTTTAATGTTTATTTATTTTTGAGAGAGAGTACGCGTGGGAGAGGGGCAGAGAGAGGGAGACACAGAATCTGAAGCAGGCTCCAGGCCTTGAGCCCTCAGCACAGAGCCCAATGGAGGGCTCAAACTCACAGACTGCAAGATCATGACCTGAACTGAAGTTGGATGCTTAATTGACTGAGCCATCCAGGCGCCCCCCAGAAAAATTCTTAAATTGTGTATTTTGTTATTATTTTATTGTTTTTCACTTTCATCACGTTTGCATTCATGTGAGTGACTATTTAAAAGTGGATAGCCCTGGTGGCCAAATAGAGATATCTCTTTCTTCTTATTTATTGGAGTTTACTTCCCTACCATGCCATATCTTTAATCATGAATATGGCTTATTTTAACACTTGGAGAGGCAGGGAGAGTGATGTGAGGATCCTTGAATACAATTGTTTAAGGGTCAGCTAAGTCTTGGGTCTCCTCTGAAATGAAATGACTCTTCAGATGTTGTTATACATAGATCTTATCACTTTACCCCAATCTTTTCTGTTAAGAGTATCACAAGTGGGATGATCCCTTACCTAGGGAAGATGCTTTTTTTTGTTCTTAATTTGTTTATTTTGAGAGAGCGAGAAAGAGAGAGTGACATGCTAGCAGGGAAGGGCAGAGAGAGGGAGAGAGAGAATCCCAAGTAGGCCTATGCCATCAGGTCAGTGCAGAGCCCAATGTAGGACTCAATCCCATGAACTATGAGATCATGACCTGAGCCAAAATCAAGAGTGGGATGCTTAACCAACTGAGCCACCCCTGTGCCCCAGGAAAATGGTTTTCATTTCTGTTTTCATTTCTTGAGATTCAAATCCACAGTGACTGGGAGTTAGGAAAATACCAGTTGTATTTCTGGGAATGCTGTTTGGCTGGGGGAAGAAGGAAGCAGGTAGTATTTGTTTCTTGATGATGATAGTGATGAATTTCTATAATATATTTAATATATAGGTATAAGTTAAATGGAATTATATGAACTATGCTGAGAACATAAATCTTGTATAATTTCTCCTGTGTGAAGTACTGAAAAGTCATCAAAGTTCTAGAACAACACAGTTATACTCTGGGAACCATTTGTATTTTGATTGATAAAAGCAGTGTATACACTGAAGAGTTACTTCTAAAACTTTAATGATTGAAGCTGGGAGATAGTTCACAGGGGTTCATTTAGTCTCTTTTTCTGTGTGTTTGAAAATTTTTATAGTAAAACATTTTACTTCATAATACTATGTATATTTTGTATTTTTTTAAATTAGCTGGCATACTTAGGATTTCTGATGCTTTATACATTTGTGGTTCTTGTACAAATGGAACGATTACCTTCAGTTCAAGAATGGATTGTTATTGCTTATATTTTTACCTATGCTATCGAGAAAGTCCGTGAGGTATGTCTTTAGTTTTTCCTACCAGTAACTTACTATATGTGTGGAAGGTGTTTTGTTTGTTTTTTGGTATGGGTATGGGTATGTGTATGTGTATGTGTTATCATTTCAGTAGGTGATGACATTCTAGAACATGTTTATTTTTACTGTTCTAAAAATTGTGGCGTAAGAATAGAAATCAGTGGGGGTGCCTGGCTGGCTCAGTTGATTAAGTGTCTGACTCTTTTTTTTTCTTTTTCTTTTTTTTTTTTTTTTTTTGAGACAGAGAGAGACAGAGCATGAACGGGGGAGGGTCAGAGAGAGAGGGAGACACAGAGTCTGAAACAGGCTCCAGGCTCTGAGCAGTCAGCACAGAGCCCGACTCGGGGCTCGAACTCACGGACCGCGAGATCATGACCTGAGCCGAAGTCGGCCGCTTAACTGACTGAGCCACCCAGGCGCCCCAAGTGTCTGACTCTTGATCTGAGGATCATGAGTTCATGTTTTATATATTTATGGAATCTGTTGTTTTACAAACATGTTTGAAAAAATTAAATTGTTAAATGAAAAAAGTAAGTTGCAAAGAATTTTTTTAAGTGCACATTCATAAAATAGTTCTATAAGGATTCTTTAGATTATAATAACAGTGGTTGCCTCTAGTCGGAAGGGAAGTTAATTGGCTGAGGAACCAAGAGTGGATGGGAGACTTTTCAATACTTACTTTTTTTAATGTTTATTTACTTTTGAGAAGAGAGAGAGAGAGCAAGCACAAGCCAGGAAGGAGCATAGAGAGGGAGGGCACTCAGAATCTGAAGCAGGCTCCGTGCTGACAGCAGAGAGCCCGATGTGGGGCTCAAACTCGTGAACCATGAGATCATGACCTGAGCCAAAGTCAGACACCTAACCGACTGAGCCACCCAGGCGCCCCTTCAGTACTTATTTTTATATACGCTATAATTTTAAAGCTGTAAATATATTACCATTCCCCACCCAAAAAATTTTTTTTTTAATTTTTATATTTAAGGGAAGAGATAAGTACAGGTACTTAAACCACTGAGTTGTTTACTTTCTGCAAATAAGACACCTTTGGAAGATTCTACTAGGATATTCTTTTGTTGTTTCGATGAAAAATAAAACAACTTTCAGAAGTATCTCACTTTCTAGAGAACTGTGTTCTTTTTTTTTTTTTTATATGAAATTTCTTGACAAATTGGTTTCCATACAACACCCAGTGCTCATCCCAAAAGGTGCCCTCCTCAATACCCATCACCCACCCTACCCTCCCTCCCACCCCCCCATCAACCCTCAGTTTGTTCTCAGTTTTTAACAGTCTCTTATGCTTTGGCTCTCTCCCACTCTAACCTCTTTTTTTTTTTTTTTTCCTTCCCCTCCCCCATGGGTTTCTGTTAAGTTTCTCAGGATCCACATAAGAGTGATAGAGAACTGTGTTCTAATTTGAGATTTTCAAATTATTAGTGAGATGACCTTGATTGAATAGGTCATTTATTTGTGGGTATATATACATACTTATATGGGTTTATATATACACACACATATATGTATGTGGAATGAGGACAAGTAGTATCTGTCTCTGATATCTTACTGAATTGTTTTAGTGGTCAAATACATCATCAGATGCCAAGATAATCAAACATATTTTGTCAAATGCCATGTGAGAAATACTGTATAATTTCACTTATATATGAGATCCAACAAAAAAAAAAACCAAGCAAACACAAAAACAGACCTGTAAATACAGAGAACAAAGTGATGGTGGAGGAGGAGGAGAGATTGGCAAAACAAGTGAAGGGGAGTAGGAGGTACTGACTTGTAGTTATGGAATGAATAAGTCATGGGGCTGAAATGTACAGCATAGTTGGAATATAGTCATTGGTATTGTAACAGCATTGTGTGGTGACAGATGGTAGCTACACTTGTGAACATAGCATAAGGTATAGAGTTGTTGAATCACTATGTTGTATACATAAAGCTAATGTAACATGTGTTAACTGTACTTCAATTAAAAAAAATACTTTGAAATATTAAAAGATATAAAATTCTACTGTGATATTATAATTGAATGCTGGTATATGTTTTAATAGGAAGAAACTGATTTCTTAAACAGCTTAATTAGATTTTTTTTTTTTTTTTTTAATCCTTAGATCTTTATGTCTGAAGCTGGGAAAATAAGCCAGAAGATTAAAGTGTGGTTTAGTGATTACTTCAATATCAGTGATACAATTGCTATAATTTCTTTCTTCATTGGATTTGGACTAAGATTTGGAGCAAAATGGAACTTTGAGAATGCATATGATAATCATGTTTTTGTTGCTGGAAGATTAATTTACTGTCTTAACATAATATTTTGGTATGTGCGTTTGCTAGACTTTCTAGCTGTAAATCAACAGGCAGGACCTTATGTAATGATGATTGGGAAAATGGTAAGTTGAGAGGCATCTAATAATATTCATGGGTTTATTGATATGTTTTCTTAAAATCATAAAAACCTGTTACTAACATAGTTTTGCTTGAATTAGAGAATGTTACTTCATTTTTATTTGCTTCATACTTCAAATCAGCCATTCCTCCAGATATTAACTTTTGAAGAAAATATGTGATGGGATAAGATTATGAAAACCATATTTTTTTATCTTAAAATGTTTTAGTTTTTAAATGCTACTTTCTAGAAGCATTTGAGATGAGAATGAAAAATACAAGTTTATTAGCTACTTGTTGTTCTTTTCGTCTTTACTACTACTACTACTAGCCTAAACCAGTCCATCATCTGGCACCTGCAGTAATGTAGTAAAATCTGTTTACTCATAACCACTGTGGCCTATCTTTATATTATAGCTAGAGTAATTTCAAAATGCATATCTGAATATATCATACCCGCTTTGTAAAAAATCTAAAGCTTTTTCATTACCCCTAGAGATCATTATACTTAATGAAATCCTTAAACCCTGCCCAGTATGACTTCTTGCTTTTCTTTTTTTACTTTTAATTTTGAGTTAATTATAGATTCACATGCAGTTTTAAGAAATGATGGAGATCTTATGTACTTTTTACCTTGTTTCTTCCAATAGAAACATCTTCCTTGCTTTCTAAGTCTCATGTCTTTTTTTTTTTTAATATATGAAATTTATTGTCAGATTGGTTTCCATACAACACCCAGTGCTCATCCCAAAAGATGCCCTCTTCAATACCCATCACAGAGATCTAAGTCTCATCTCTTAACCAGTTTTTGACCTCTTAACTATGCTGTAGTCATACAGGCTTTTCTCTAATTTTTTTAACATAGTCCCTATCATGGTACCATAGCTTATGTTCTTCTTTCTGCCAGAAATGACTACCCTTATCTACACTGACATCCTTAGCTTTTTTGACTAAGTTAGGTTTATCCTACAGATCACATCTCCAACATGATTTTTTTAGGGGAGTTTTTTTTTATCTTTTTCTGCTAGATCAGGTTTATTTGCTGTATAATTTTATGGGGCCCATGTTCCTCTTCTACAGAATATTTATATCTGTCTAACTATATTTTATTTTATTAAAAAAATTTTTTTTAACATTTATTGAGAGACAGAGACAGCATGAGCATGGGAAAGGCAGAGAGAGGGGAGATACAGAATTATTGTTAATTTATTGCAAATATATGCAAATGTCATAATAATTATTTAGGTTGATTTATTGTAGTAGATTAAAGTACAGATTTATTGTAAATGTAGTCTCTTAATCTGTGTGGGTCTTCCCCCTGTAGATTATTATTTGTGGATGAATACTATGTTGTTGGAGTAAGACATTATTCACTTTTTTAGATGTAAATACTGAGCACTTGTACACTTAGATAAGTGGATAGAAATTAACTCTTAGAATTCTTGAATAATGATTTCACTTAATTCTTAGAATTCTTGAGTAATGATACCAAAATTCACATTGTGATTTAACAGTAAATTTTTTTTTATTGATTTATTAGGTGATAGTTCAATTAGGCTCTTTTTCAACTTTGTTGAAATTAAAGAATTGCAGACTACCTGATTTGTAAAAGGATTTTTAAACCATTTATTAGTTTCATTTATTTTTTCAACACCCATGCTGATAATTCAGTTTATTGTTTTACTTAGCTCCTAGGAGGTTTTCACAGTGTAGGATAAGGCACCATGGTGTGGAGTTCAAGATGGGTGAGAACAAATACCTTTTTGTATATGAAGTGGGCAAAGAACAAATATCAAAGGGAGGTAGAAGAGTGAGTCTGAACCTCCAGTATAACAATACAACAATTTTAAGAAAGAGCACATATGGAAATTGATTCCCTGAATCTGCCCATGTGTCTATACCTCTTTAAATCTTCATGGACTCAAGATAAGCAGACTCCAGTTGGAACCAGGGATATGGTTCATTGTATAGAAAATGATCTGAACCTGTCTAGCTTCACAAATCAATTTTTACATAAACTCCTTGACATTAAGGTTTATGTAGTGATGAGATTTTTCCTGAATGCTAATACTAGAAATAAAAAGAAATACAAAAGATTCTAGTTGTCTATTACAACGTTAAAAACTATTTTAACATGAATAATTGTCATTGTTTTTAAATTCCCATATATTTTAACGTTGTTCATTTTTTAACAGGTAGCCAATATGTTCTACATTGTAGTGATTATGGCTCTTGTATTACTTAGTTTTGGTGTTCCCAGAAAAGCAATACTTTATCCTCGTGAAGCACCTTCTTGGACTCTTGCTAAAGATATAGTTTTTCATCCATACTGGATGATTTTTGGTGAAGTTTACGCATATGAAATTGATGGTAAGGGTTTATGTTTACAAATTCATCTTTTGGTTATTTTATGTTTTAAAGTTAGATTGCATTACAGTAATATTACGTATTTTCACAAGTCAAAATATTACTAACCTAAGCCTTCTGAAAATACATTAGTTTAGCCCAGGGGGAGGAAAAGAACTACAAAAATTAATTGGAAAAAAGTATTTTTAGAACTTTTTCAGCCATAAATGGAAATCTGGCCTAACCTGGCTTACAAAATAAGGACATATATTAGCTCATGTGACACAGAATTCAGAGGTAGTGGTCTTTGGAGTTTGTTAATTCATAGCTGTTAACATTTGTTCTTTATTATCCCACTGCTCTGTAATCGCAATGTCTGATTCATACAGGTTTCCTTTATGATTGGAAGACTGTCACTAGTAGAGGAAAGAGAGTGTTTTCTTTGGTTCTCTTAAGGGTAAAATGTCCCTTTCCCAGAAGCCCCCTATTGAACCTGTTCTTTCAAACTCATTAGCTCACATTGGCTTCATCCTGCTTATCTCCGAAACAGTTGGGGTGAGGGTAATAGGATTAGAACTAATCCAAATATGGTAGTGGATAAACTCTTAAATTACAAAATTCAACTGCACAGGTAATAAACTTTTTAAAATTGTTTTAGCTCATGAGGCTAGATAGCTTGTGAACATGGGTGATGCTGCCAGCTTTCAGGGATGTTCTACAGACCTCTACATTTGCATTATAGAATCTTTATTTTGCATTATAGAATCTTTGTTTTGTTAGTTTTGCTCTTGATCTCTTTTATACTCTCTCTCATCTTTATTCCTCCCTCACCCCATACCTGTGTTGCTCCCTAGGCACCTATTTATTTAGAGGATGGTTGTTACCAGATTTTGCCTAAAACTGTGAGGTTTTACCAGTCTGGTCAAATTTTATGTTTAATGCTTTCCTGTTTAATGCCCTTTTCAGGTTTTCATTTTCTGCTTTTTTTCTGATGTAGTACTAGTTTAGTATTATAAAGTATTGGATATAGCTTTTTAGTCTCCTTCATTCTCTTCCTTGGGTACTTGCTTTGTCAAACTAATGTGAATAGAATAGAAATAGATTCCTAAAGCTTTTTTTAAAAAAAATGTTGAGAGAGAGAGAGTGCGCGTGCGCACACACACGCAATGGGAGGGGCAGAGAGAGGATCCCAAGCAGGCTCCTCTTGCTGTCAGCAGAGTCCAAGTCGGGCCTCAAGCACACGAACCATGAGATAGTGACCTGAGCCGAAATTAAGAGTCAGAGTCTTAAGTGACTGAGCCACCCAGGCACCCCAAGAGTCATAACGCTTTTTAAGACCAAAAAAACGTTGTGCATTTGAGTGTTTCAGTGGTGTATATATTTTTAAATGATTACTAAACAAATGCTAATTATAAGCATTTATATAAAACTTGTCACTAATTCATGATTATTTAATTCTAATGCTTACCCTACTTAAATTATTTTGCTTTATTCTTTTAATACCCTGGTGGGTACTAAAGCCCTTCCCTTCCTTGTTTTTATTCAGCTGTGTTCTGGTTTCAGAAACATTCCTGGTGAGGTTGATGAAAACCAAGGAATTAAAATCTAATCATTATCTATTTGAAAGGCACCTAAACCACTCTTTCAACCTTCTTTTGTGACATAGTAAGGTAAACTCAGTAATCTTCATGTTTGTAAATTTACTATGAGTTTACCATACCCTTTTATAGTTGTTATTTTTTCTTACAGAAATGCTATAGTGTGGCTAAATCTGGGAATTTTCTTCTACTTAATGTTCCTTGAACTAAACCCTGCCTTGAATTGCATACATAATACAACTGTATACCGTCTCATCTAGATTAGGGTGGTAGAACACATACCCACATCCTTCACAAAGTTTTTCTATTTTGGATTTTTTGAGAAAGAGACTGAGAGAGAGAACATGAGCGCAAGCCAGGGAAGGGCAGGAGTGGGAGGGAGAGTCTTAAGCAGGCCCACATGCAGCACAGAACCTGATGGGGGGCTCCATCTCAGGACTGTGGGATCATGACCTGAGTAGAAATCAAGAGCGGGACGCTTAACCGAGTCACTCAGGTGCCCCTATGTTGGAATATTTTTAAGTTTGTGTTCCAACTGCTTGCCCAGAAGCTTTTACTAGAATCTGAAACAGATTTCTACATAATCGAAACTTCCTTCAAAAGTATGTAAATACTAATTTAAAATAGTTACTGGTGTGAATACTATATCTAAACTGTTTTCTTCTTTCCAAAGTGTGTGCAAATGATTCCACTATCTCTCAAATCTGTGGTCCTGGGACATGGTTGACTCCATTTCTTCAAGCGGTCTACCTCTTTGTACAGTATATCATTATGGTCAATCTTCTTATTGCATTTTTCAAGTAAGAATTTTATGCAGTTGCTTATTATAATGAGATCATTTAATATATAGTTTTCATTTTGAAGGATATGTACAAAATTTCAAATACAAAAACTTCTTAGAGCTTAAACTATTAAAATTATCTTTGAAAATTACGAATAGGAAGGCATCCTTTTTCAGATCAACATGCAGTTCTTTTATAAATTTAACCTTGATTTGGTAGTTTTACTATGTTGCCAAGGAATACACATTTAGTATATAAAACAGAAAGGCAAATAGAAAATTCATCAGTAATCTCATTTATATTTTTTGGTGTACCTCTTTCTGTTATTTTTTATGAATATTTGTGAATACTTTTCTGTTCAGAAATAATGTTCTTATATTTTGTATACTGTTTTTAATTAAGCAAAACATGACTATTATTCAACATTAATAAATACCCCTCTCCAGTTTTTTTTAATGTTTATTTATTTATTTTGAGAGACAGTGAGCGGGGGAGAGACAGAAAGAGACAGAGAAAATCCAAGCAGGCTCTGAGCTGTCAGTGCAAAGCCAGATATGGGACTTAAACTCACAAGCAGTTAGATCATGACCTGAGCTAAAATCAAGAGTGGGACGCTTAACTGACGAAGCTACCCAGGCACCCCACTTCAGTTTCAGGAATATCTGATATTCCATGATAGAGCCTAATTTTTCAACCAATATGTTACATTGTTGAGTTTGTCTATAATTTTTTTGTTCTCAAAAACCATGTGGTTAAATTTTTATCCATCCTTAAGTATGTTTTCCTAAAAGTTGAACTGTTTGATATATGCATTTTTAGGACTTTCTGAATTTAAACTAAAGTAGACTTGCATCCTCAAATCTCTGCCAACACTAGGTATTGTTATCGTTAATGGTTGCTAGTTTGATAGTACATAAAAGTATATTGTTTTTATTTGCGCTTACTTTGCTTCTAAGATTTATTATTTTCTTATGGTTTTGTCATTTGTATATAATTTTAAAATTTTAGGATCATATTTTCTGCTCATTTTTCTGGGAGTTTATAATTAAGACCTTCAATAGTATCAAACTTGTGCCTTATACTTACTGCATGTATTTTTTCCAGTTTCTCATTTGCCTTTTAGTTTATGTATGGTAGAGTACTCTTTGGAATCCTTGTTTAGAACAGAATTATAATAAAATATCTAGTATTTAAAACTTTAAAGTATGATTAACTATGTTTGTTTTATTTTTTTTCCTTTGTTATTCAAGTAATGTGTATTTACAAGTAAAGGCAATTTCCAATATTGTATGGAAGTACCAGCGTTATCATTTTATTATGGCTTATCATGAGAAACCAGTTCTGCCTCCACCACTTATCATTCTCAGCCATATAGTTTCTCTGTTTTGCTGCATATGTAAAAGAAGAAAAAAAGATAAGACTTCAGATGGACCAAGTAAGTAAAATATATTAAGGCAAATATTTGTGTTTTATCACTTATCAGTACTACACTGAAGGCTAAGTGTTAACTTTTTTCAGATGACTTAATTGCTAATGTTACTATAAAAACTTGTATTGAATATGTCTGAACATAAAAGAATTTTGAGTATACTACAATGTCTATAAAACTGAATTTAGTACTAAACTTCTTTTGAGTGTGGTATGTCTGTTTGTTTTCATTAAAATGATAATGGAAACCATAACATTTGCTGTTCTATAAACCGTTTTTGCTGCTCTGTGAACAATAATACTTTTATTCTGTATACTACATGAGACTAATCATACCAAACCTTGCTTTTAATTTTACAATGGTTTTCTGCTCTACTAAATTGGTTCTTAAATTCCTCTACCTAGATAAATGAGGGGGAGGTATAAAGAGAAAGATAGATAGGGTTAAGAGTATTTAATAGGAAAATGAAAATCAGAAGAGGATGAGGTACCTGAAACTATTGAAAAAAAAAAAAGGAAATATCTGCCCATTGCTTTAGAAACACTACAGTAAAAAGAGAATAAGTATATAGATGATGGATATAGTCTTATGAACCCTGAATAATTGATAAGACCCATGACTGCAATTTGATATCTTGATAGTCTTCATTGATTTTTTTGTTCTTTTCCCTGCTTAGAACTTTTTTTAACAGAAGAAGATCAAAAGAAACTACATGACTTTGAAGAGCAGTGTGTTGAGATGTATTTTAATGAAAAAGATGACAAATTCCATTCTGGGAGTGAAGAGAGAATTCGTGTCACTTTTGAAAGGTTCAGAAGCTTTTTAATTATAATTGATATGTCAGAGTGGGTTTTTTTTTATGTCTTCTACATGCCCATTGTTCAATTTATGTTTGTCAAATAAGTAAACTTAATAATAGTTTTACATATTGGAAGACAATTCAGTTCTTTACTTCTAATACTTAGTGTAAGTCAATTTCTTGTTATTTTTTGACCTTGTTATAGAGGACAGTGAAGAGTCAGTGGAGAAAAGTGAAACTATCCTTATTGTTTTAAAGCATTTTTTTTTCCCATTAGCTTTGCTACATTCTGGAAGCAGATAGTAATGTTAGTTCTTTATATATGTAGCTTTATACATATTTGTGTGTGTGTTACTTTGATGTGCAGAAATCATAATAAATAGCCTATGGAACAAAAATGTTTTATGAACTCTTACATTTTACTATAATAGAATTAGCAGTGGATCCTTCTTAAACATTAAGTGTGCCTTTTATAAATAAATAATCATATTTTATATCTTACCTTGTGTGAGTACATGTAAAATTTCTTTTTACCATTGGCATTTATTGAGATTACAGAAAGAATCTCTCAAACATTAATTTTTAACATTTATAAAAAGCCTGTGTTTCTCCTACAGGGTGGAGCAGATGTGCATTCAAATTAAAGAAGTTGGAGATCGTGTCAACTATATAAAAAGATCATTACAGTCATTAGATTCTCAAATTGGCCATTTGCAAGATCTTTCAGCCCTGACTGTAGATACATTAAAAACACTCACTGCCCAGAAAGCTTCAGAAGCTAGCAAAGTTCACAATGAAATCACACGAGAATTGAGTATTTCCAAACATTTGGCTCAAAACCTTATTGATGATGGTCCTATAAGACCTTCTGTATGGAAAAAGCATAGTGTTGTAAATACACTTAGCTCCTCTCTTCCCCAAGGTGGTCTTGAAAGTACTAATCCTTTTCTTTGTAATATTTTTATGAAAGATGAAAAAGATACCCAATGTAACATATTTGGTCAGGATTTACCTGTAATACCCCAGAGAAAAGAATTCAATTTCCCAGAGGCTGGTTCCTCTTGTGGTGCCTTATTCCCAAGTGCTGTTTCTCCTCCAGAACTGCGACAGAGACCACATGGGGTAGAAATGTTAAAAATGTTCAGTAAAAATCAAAAATTAGGCAGTTCATCTAATAGCATACCACATCTGTCATCCCCACCAACCAAATTTTTTGTTAGTACACCTTCCCAGCCAAGTTGTAAAAGCCACTCAGAAACTGTAACCAAAGATCAAGAAACCGTTTGCTCTAAAGCTGCAGAAGGAGATAATGTAGAATTTGGAGCATTTGTAGGTAAGTTTGGCAAACTAACATTTGTATATAAATATTATTTATTTTTTAATTATCACCTGGGGTGCCTGGGTGGCTCAGCTGGTTGGGCCTCTGACTTGAGCTCAGGTCATGATCTCACGGTTCATGAGTTTGAACCGCATCGGGCTCTGTGCTGACAGCTCGGAGACTGGAGCCTGCTTCAGATTCTGTGTCTCCCTCTCTCTCTGCCCTTCCCCCCGTTCATGCTGTGTCTCTCTCAAATATAAATAAACATTAAAAATTATAATTATCACCTTAGAAATAAAAATAAGTAGCTAATTAATAAAACTGAACTTGTATGATAAGTGGACTACTTTTCATAGAGTATAGTTCTAAAATTTCTAAAAGGAATCAAGTCGGGGAAATAGGTTGAAATTGAGCTGTAATAGTTCTATTGGCACATTCTTCTTTGGTGAATTTACTATAATAACAGTTGTATGTAAAACTTACTTGGGCTCTTTTGAATTTGAGACTCTTCTACTGAATTCAGTTAACTAGTTGACAGAACCTGAGTTATTCATAAATGTTAAATATTTGGGGAATAATAGAAAGGTATAGAGGAGGCTAGATAGAAATAACTGGAAAAGATCAGTGTCTTACAAATAGGGTGACCATATAATTTTTCAGCCCAACCAGTACACTTTTGAGAGTGACAGGGTACAGTAAATTACATTAGGGCAATAGGGAAAACCAAGACTCTGCTTGGAAAGTGGAGGATTTATGGTCAACCCATTTATATACCCAGAGAGAAGAGCATTTCAGAAAGGAATGACTCATTCTTAACACGTCAGCTAGCTGAAGTAAAATAAGGACTGAAAATGTATTTATTTTGGCAGTAATAATAAATTAATGACCTTTGTGAAATCTGTTTCAGTGAAGCAGTTGAGGCAGAAGCCAGATTATATTGAAATAAAGTGTGAATGAGAGGAGGAAATGTAAAGAGGGAGACTGCAGATGGGATGGGCAATTAAAAGCTTACTATTAAGGCAGGGCGCCTGGGTGGCTCAGTCGGTTGAGTGTCTGACTTCAGCTCAGGTCATGATCTCACAGCCCGTGGGTTTGAACCCCGCGTCAGGCTGTGTTGACAGCTCAGAGCCTGGAGCCAACTTCGAATTCTGTGTCTCCCTCTCTCTCTGCCCGTCCCCTGCTCACGCTCTGTGTCTCTCTCCTTCAAAAAATAAACATTAAAAAAGAAGATTAAAAAAAAACAAGCTTACTATAAATATAAAAAGAAAGAACTCATAATGTGGTTTTTGTGTAAGGTTTTTTATTTGTTTTATTTATTTTTAATTATTTTTAATGTTTATTTGAGAGAGAGAGGCAGCGTGAGCAGGGGAGGAGCAGAGAGAATGGGAGACACAGAATCCGAAGCAGGCTCCAGGCTCCAAGCTGTCCGCATAGAGCCTGATGTGTGGCTTAAACCCACAAACCGTGAGATCATGACCTGAGCTGAAGTCAGACACTCAACCGACTGAGCCACCCAGGCGCCCCTTACTTGTTCTATTTTTAATGATGGAGAGACCTAAGCATATTTAAATGTTGACAGTGTATCATATGGAAGGAAAAGATGAAGAGGGAACACTTCATAGAGCTAACGTTTCCTTGCATTTGGGAGAATATAGTGTTCTAAAAGTCTTCCTGTTAGATTATTAAAGTATTTTAAAAAAAATTCTTAAAAAAATAACTTGGGTCGTTTGTGGACATGACCAGAGTGTTCTGAGGCATGAGTGATGTCCTCTGTCTCTTCAGGTTTGAATTTTTTCATCGGGTGGCATCCTAACCTTGTCTTAATACTTATTTGAGCTTTCCCAGCTTAGAAATTTACCTAGTTGTGGAACATGTATTGAGATTGGTGAAAGAATATGATATGTCCATGTAAAATCTCCACATGGAGGCCAACCCTGTAAGTTATCTAGGTACAGAGCATACTGATCTCTACTGCTAGGTTATATACAGTTTACTGTGGATTTATAGAGACTGCTTTGCCTACATAAAATCTATCCCAATGTATTCTGTAAAAGCACATTTTTTAGTCTGTTAGTATATTGCCATTGGGATGGATATATTTAGTTATCTATATATTTATATATGATTTGTGAATATATAGTTTGGATATATATGTATAACATATATGTAGTTTTTTTTTTTTTAACTTTCTTTTTTAAGTTTATTTATTTTGAGAGACAGAGCAGAGAAGTGGCAAAGAGAGAAGGAGAGTGAGAATCCCAGGCAGGCTCTGTGCTGTTAGTACAGAGCCTGATGTGGGTCTCGTACTCACGAACCATGAGATCATGACCTGAGCCGAAACCAAGAGTTGGATGCTTAACCAACTGAGCCCCCCAAGCACCCCATGTATTTTTATATTTATTAATAGTAGAAATGATCGCTTCCCTCTTTTTAAATTTCAAGCAATTCATATCACATGTTGGATTCTTTTAGAAGGCCCTTAGGCTTTTGCTGTTACTGTAAACTGAATTGCTCATCTTCTCCAGCTTCTTGACAGGTATTTTTAGTATTTATCAAAAGATCTATAGGAAACTTCAGAGCCCTCAAAACTACTTGGAAAGCAATATGAATCACTTGTTTATATAGACTGTAAGCAATGACGTTATTTTGATAAAAAGTAAATATTTTTGTTGTAATCTTTTTTTTTCTCTTTAAGGACACAGAGATAGCATAGATTATTTACAGAAGTTCAAAGAAACATCAAACAAAATAAAAGAAATGTTATCTGTAAGTAAATCTTTATTACAGCACAATTCAATTTTATTTTGCTATTTGGGGGTTTAGTTCAAAATAGAACTAAACGTTCCAATAAAAATGCAGTTTTAGCAGAGACCATCACCAACTTGATGATCCCAAATATTTAAATCATACATCATTTAAAAAGAAGAAACAATCGAATATGAAAAGTATACAAATAGTTTGCACTTATATTAATGAACATAAAAACACCAATTTAACATTTCTCTTTTTCTAAATGCTTCTCCCTATACATTTCTCATTCACTAAATACAGAGCTCAACTCTTTCCCAGGCCCAGAAGTTTATTAGAACATAACCATGTCTGTCAAGGAATCTAGCAATCAGTAAAAAGCTGAATATACCTAACTACACTGTTATGTGCAGGTGTAAGATACTCAATAAATATTTGTTGAGTAACTGTTTAAATGTACAGAACAGTGAGTGAAAAGTTATTTCTTAACTGTTGCTTTCATAAATACCCATAATGATAGAGTCTTAAAATGAGGGAAAGGAACCAGTAGGGAAACCAGTGGGTTTTTTTTAAGTTGTATCTCTTGTTTTATCTTTGAGTTTCTTACAGGGAGGAAGAACTGACTGGGAATTATAATTTAAAAAAGCAAAAAGACCTAGATGGAGTGAAATCGATCACTTAGATGATTATCTTAAGATAAAAAGTATAACTTTTTTCAGATGGGAGGACAGACTGATAGAAGAGAATTGTCACAAATATTTTGTGTTGGAGAGAAAGAATGCTAAAACTTTTCTCTAACTTACTCTTTAAGAATCTGTGTGCTTCATTGTATATAAATCACACAAAGTTTTTTTAAAACTTAAAGAGAATAAAAAAGTAATCTGGGGAGTTTGTTGAATCTTTTAAGGCATTTGTTTTTCCAGTAAGACTAATGGAAACCACAAGGGAGTACTTGAGAAAGAGAAGGTTTAGAGTAACTATTGTGTAAAGTGATTAAGGAGTCAAGAGGAAACCAAGAATATGATTTCTCAGCTATATAGTTGAAAATAGCATGAATTTTTTTATAGCCATATCTACATTTGGATTTTAGACAGGAAAACTGAAGGCTGGGAAGAGATGTAGGGAAAGTAAATCTTTGGAGAGATTCTGACTAGAGCATTGACATGACACCACAGTAAAAGGTTAGAGCTAACTAGCTGGAACTCTTATAGTTGTCAAACTCAGCAGTCAGAAACTCAAATTCATCATCTTCTTGCTCAGCAGATATATTTGTTCTTCTGTATTTCCTGCCTCTGTTAATAACATCAGCATTTTAGTTTAGAGAGCAAAACTGCACTGCTCTCTCTTCTAATCAACAGCCAAGTCTAACTTGTTTTGTTTCCTAAATATTTTTTTAGTTATCTGTTTCTTTCAATCCTAACTAACAATTACTCTGACTTAGGCTGTCATTGTCTAATATGTATTTCACTGAACTTTTAAACTGTCTTCATAAGTACCACAATGGCAGTTGAAAAAAAATTACATCAGCACATTCTGGTGGCATCGTTTTGCTATAAAGAAGCACTTGATATACACAGGAAGTCATTTAGGATAAATGGATATTTCTTAATGGGAAAGGGTACCTGGCAAGGTTTCCCCCACAGATTTTGCCTTTTAACAGTGAGTTTAAATGAATTTAAAGCAAGAGTGTGCTGAAAATTTTGAAGTGCAGGTAACTTCCTGGTAAAAGTAAGAAGAAATTACAGGTTTCTGTGGCTGTTTTGAATTAAACAATTTTGAGTAATTCACTTAGAGGAAAAGAACTCAGACTGTAATAATAGAATAATGAGTTCTAGCCCATGATGGTCTGAGACTTTGAGTTCTTGAACTTTGTGGGTTATATACCCCTTTGAAAATCAAATGAAAACTGTAGACCCTCTTCCCCCAAAAATGGACATATACAAAATTTTATCTATTAAGGTATATGGAGTTTTACAAATACCTTGAAGCCCACCATCAATCCTATACTAGAACTTGTGTCATAGATGGAAAATACTTAAGCAAATAAATAGCTAGAACTGGTTCCAAAAGAACTAAAATCAGAAAGGAAATTGGAGTTGCTCTGTAACTACAGAAAAAATGTTAGCCGTCTCACTTGGCTGTATAAATCAGCTGTATATGAAGAGTGCAGAGCATCAAAGGTAGAAAAACTTACTTTTCTTGAGATACAAGTAATTTTTTAAATGAAAGTAATAGTTTATTTTGGTAGTAACATTTTTAAATTCATTCTTTCTGAGAGGTGGTAGAGGTTTGGAAATATTTTAAAGTTGCATAATAGTGTGAATTGTTTATAGCTGAAAAGAGAAAACAGGGTGAATGTATTGGGTTGTCCCCACATTATTTTAATGCAGTTTGTTAGTTCATCTGGGAAAATATATAGGTAAAAAGAAGAAAATGAGGGAGAATTAGACTACAAAATATTACACAGGTAGAACAGTTGAAACATGAATATTTAGCTAAACATTTTAGTGACTACAAAGTAACTTGTTTACAAATAAGAATTTAATAAGAAGAGTTGGATTAGAAATTGACGATAAGGGAAATGCCTTGTCAGTAAATACAAATTGGATAATCGAGTAGACATTTGGAAAAGTCTGTTTATGTTCTCATGTCACTTCATAAGCCCAGATGAATTCTAGCTTTAAATGTAAAAGCTCAAATCATAAACTTAAGAAAATAGTAATGCCAAGTCAGTAAAACTAGGAAGGCTTTCTAAACATATGAGGAAGAGGTGATATTAAACGAAGGATGAGAAAAGATAGAAGTACCAAAAAATGGAAATCATAGATAAGTCAAAACAAATTTGGAAAAAATTGAAACGTGACAAATAATGAGCAGATAGATCTTTGGTTATATGAACAGCTCATATAATCAATAAGAAACCTACTGAGGTTTCCCAAAAAAACTACTCTTCCACCTTCCAAATTGTTATAATCTATCAATATTAGTGTAAAATAGCTTTTTCTTTTTTAGGTGAACTGATAAATATTTTCTCCCAAGTTTTTAATGAAATCATATTACTATGAAAAAGGATCCATTCAGATGGATTTATGAACAATAAGCAAGTAGGATATTTTGATGCAGTTTTTTGAGAAGGTCATTGAAGAAAATTAACTGTAACCTGTAATATACCCTTTGGTGACTAGGTAGATTAAAGTATATTGAGCTAAATGGAAACAGAGTCTCTTATACTACTTAGAACATTTATTTGAAATTCAGTTTGATTATTTTTAAATTATGTTTATGTGTAATATGCAGAATGATATTCCTTCTGAAAACACTTTGAAACACATGAGTTCTCATGCTGGATTTACTGAATGTCACAAAACTTCTATTCCTCTTCCTTCAGAACAAGGTAAGTTCTTTGACTATGTGAATTATGTTACCAAACATATTCACTTAAGCTTTAAATGTATTATTACGTATGTCACACACCTAAGCAGTGAATGTTTTGGGAGTCAGAGAATGACGATTCTGGTCCGTCATTGTTGCTGCAACCTTGAATAAAACACACAATTCTAGTATTCTGATATTTTTTACAAATTGTTTAGTCCTAAAGATGAAATATAAAGACTTGCTTTTTATAAATCTATTTTAATCAGTATTATCATTTAGTCAACATATTTTTTTAATTTAACTTTTAAAATAGCTAATACAGGGGTGCTTGGGTGGCTCAGTTGGTTAAATGTCTGACTCTTGGTTCAGCTCAGGTCATGATCTCTAGGTTCATGAGTTTGAGCCCCACATCAGGTTCCATGCTGGCGGTGTGGAGCCTGCTTGGGATTCCTCTCTCCCTCTCTCTCTGCCCCTCCCCCACTCAACTGTATCTCAAAAAACAAATAAACTTTAAAAAATTTATTTTTCTAATAGTTAATACATTTATTTGGTTCAAAAATTGAAATATATACACATACAAGCACTTTGAAAATGAGTCTCCCTCTCATTCCAGCCCTGTATGTAACCACTGTTATTTTTATTTATCCTGTAGAGTTTCACACACATAGTATGTGACGGTGGTCTTTCCTTTTATTTTTTACACAGAAAGTAACATACCATACATTTTGCTCTGCACCTTCAATTTTTAACCTGAGAATTAAATGGACTGGGGACGTTTCCATAACATACTTTTTTATGAGTTGGTTATATATGCATATAAATTTATTAGTCAACGTTTCATTAATGTACATGTAGCCTTTATAAGATTCCTTAAGAAAAACATCACTACCATGTCCCCCTCACCATCATTTCCCCTTTCATTCTCTTTTTGTATACAGCAGTATCACGTTGGATATATTCCAGGAGTGCAAGTTGGTTTATCATTAACATCAAAAATATAATTGATGAGGGGCACCTGGCTGGCTCAGTCAGTAGAGCATGTGACTCTTGATCTCAGGGTTGTGAGTTCAAGCCCGGGTTGGGTGTAGAGCTTACCTGGGGGTGGAGGGGAATATATATATATTAATATATATATATTATATATATATTATATATATATTATATATATTATATATATTATATATATGTATATACATAATATATTATATATATACATATATATTATATATATATTATATATATTATATATACACATATATATATACATATATATGTACACATATATATGTACACATATATATTATATATATGTATATATTATATATATGTATATATATTATATATATGTATTATATAATATATATAATAAGCCCAGAATGAATCAATTATATATATATAATTGATGCATGATAGTAACAGATTAGAGGAGAAAAATCATTTGTTCATCTCAGTAGCTGCAGAAAAGGCATTTGATGAAATTCAGTATCCATTCATGATTAAAACTCTTCCTAAAGTTAGAATAGAGTCTCCTTAATCTGAATAAAGGGTTATCTACAGAAAGTTATCACAGATATTCTCTTTCATAATGATATGTTGAAAGCCAGATGGGGAACCAAGGCAAGGATTCTGACTGTTTTCATTCCTATTTAATATCCTCTTTTTAAAATTTTTTTTATTTATTTTATTTTTTTGAGAGAGAGCATGAGCCAGGGGAGGGTCAGAGAGAGAGGGAGACACAGAATTCGAAGCAGGCTCCAGGCTCTGACCTATCCGCAAAGCCCGACGTGGGCTCAAACTCACCAACCATGAGATCATGACCTGGGCCAAAGTCAGATATCTGAACCACCCAGGCGCCCCTGTTTAGTATTCTCACTGAAAAATAAAATAAAAAGATATGGTAGAATGGTTAGGACAGAAGAAAAAAAAATTATTTTCAGTAACATGGATGTTATTTCTGAAGTTAACACGCTTCTAATTTTGCATCCTTGTATTTCAGTTTCTTGTTTTTTCTTTTTTAATTTTTTTTTTCAAGGTTTATTTATTTTTGGGACAGAGAGAGACAGAGCATGAACGGGGGAGGGGCAGAGAGAGAGGGAGACACAGAATCGGAAACAGGCTCCAGGCTCCGAGCCATCAGCCCAGAGCCTGACACGGGGCTCGAACTCACGGACCGCGAGATCGTGACCTGGCTGAAGTCGGACGCTTAACCGACTGCGCCACCCAGGCGCCCCTGTATTTCAGTTTTAAAAAATAATTATTAACCTCCCACTAAAGAAGACAAGGATCAAACTTTTCCTCTTCTTCCTGTTCCCAGAAGACACAAACACAACGCATGCACATGCACACACATTTATTCTTTCCCACCATATAGTTATAATTTTGGCTAGATCAACAGTAGATTCTCTGCTATTGGGCTACATTTCTTCAAGATATTCAGATAAGTAATGCTATCAGTTTCATCATCTAGAAAAAGTTTTGCCCAGACTCTTCTAATGTACTTCAGTCTGGTTTTTTTGGCCTCTACACTTAGAATACAAATTTCATTCTAAGATTTCCCATCACCATTCATTCATTCTGAGGTTTTTCTTTACTGTGTCATAAAGTTGTGAATTATAAGTTACTTTAAAATTTAACATCCTTGGGGCACCTGGGTGGTTCAGTCAGTTAAGCATCCGGCTTCGGCTCAGATCATGATCTCATGGTTCATGAGTTCGAGCCTCTGTGCTGACAG
Source organism: Felis catus (assembly GCF_018350175.1). NCBI lineage: Eukaryota > Metazoa > Chordata > Mammalia > Carnivora > Felidae > Felis > Felis catus. The sequence goes on from NC_058373.1 coordinate 53,445,473, forward strand.
CTTGGAACCTGGAGCCTGCTTCAGGTTGTGTCTCCCTCTCTCTGTGCCCCACCCCTGATAGCACTCTGTCTCCCTCTCTCAAAAATGAGTAAACATTTAAAAAAAATTAATTAAAAAAATAATTTAACATCCTGACTTTTTAAAAATAGGCTTAATTCTAAAATTTATTTAGGATAAAATAACAAAATATGACAGAGATGCCATTTTAAGTCGTGGCAGAAAAGATGAACTATTTTTTCCATTATTGTAAAACAGTGTATGTATAAGACTATTAATATGTATAAGATGATTAATTGCAATGTTAGAATGGCAAGAGATTGAAATCATACCAAATGTCCATTAGTAGGAGTTTGGTTGTTATTCTCTACAATTACTGTACAGCCATAGTATGAAATTCAGTGTAGCATCAAAATAGAATAGAGAAATTTTCTGTGATTGGAAAGATCTCCAAGCTTAAATTTAAACCAACAACAAAAACCCTAAAATATATATTATTCTACCTTTTATGGTTAAAAAAATTGGTGATTGTACACACATACACAAAAAATATCCATGGTAGAATGAAAACACAAGAAATTTGGAAATAGAAAGACTAAGACTTTTTCCTTCAGACTCTTATTTCTTACTGCTTTTTTACAAAAATAAATTGAATAATTTTGGTGTCCTGCCAAGAGACCTGTGGGCCTCATGTTAACTATTAATGTTCAGCAGTGTTGGGGAGAGGATAAGTTAGTTTATGAAAGTTACACTGTGTGTTGAAACACTTCGTGTTTGGTTGGTTGGTATCAAAATATTTTAGTTGTATAACTAATTTTTTTTTTTAATTTTCTTTAAGTGGAAACTAGCAATAGAAGGCCATCCACAGAAGAAACTCATGAAGTAGATTCCAAAGCAGCTTTACTACCGGTTTGTACATTTCAGTTAACAAATGCGTATTTTAAAATATATATTTATTAAAGAAGAACTAAAAAAAGATGGTGATATTTTATTTGAGGTTCTGTTTAGCTTTCAAAAAATTTTACCTTAGAAAACTGACATTAGTGCATTTATTCTTAGAATATTAGCAATTTATTCTTTGAAAAGAGTTTCTTCCTGTAGTGTGAATAGTTAAGAATTTGTATGTATGTATATGTGTGTCTGTGTTTTTTTGTTTTTATCATGTTATGTTTTTCATCATGATAAATGTAGTCTTTAATCCCCACCCCCTAGTTACCCTATCCTCCCACTACCTTCCGTCTGGTAACCATCAGTTTGTTCTCTATAGTTGAATCTGTTTCTTGGTTGTCTCTCTCTCTCTTTGTTTTGTTTTGTTTTTCCTTTGCTCATTTGTTTTGTTCCACATATGAGTGAAATAAATCATAATGGTATTTGTCTTTCTCTGACTGACTTATTTCACTTAGCATACTACACTCTAGTTCCATCCATGTAGTTGCAAATGGCAAGGTTTTATTCTTATTTTATTTTATTTTATTTTATTTTATTTTATTTTATTTTATTTTATTTTATTTTATTTTATTTTATTTTATTTTTTTACATCCAAGTTAGCATATAGTGCAACAATGATTTCAGGAGTGGATTCTTTAATGCCCCTTACCCATTTAGCCCATCACCTCCCCCCCCCACAACCCCACCAGTAACCCTCTGTTCTCCATATTTAAGAGTCTCTTATGTTTTCTTCCCCTCCTTGTTTTTATATTATTTTTGCTTCCCTTTCCTTGTGTTCATCTGTTCTGTGTCTTAAATTCCTCATATGCATGAAGTCATAAGATATGTGTCTTTCTCTGACTAATTTCACTTAGCATAATACCCTCCAGTTCCATCCACGTAGTTGCAAATGGCAAGATTTCATTCTTTTTGATTGCTGAGTACTCCATTGTGTGTGTGTATGTATGTGTGTGTGTGTGTGTGTGTGTGTGTGTGTGTGTGTGTATAAAACATCTTCTTTATCCATTCCTCCATTGATGGACATTTGGGCTCTTTCCATACTTTGGCTATTGTTGATAGTGCTGCCATAAACATTGGGATGCGCGTGCCCCTTTGAAACAGCACACCTGTATCCCTTGGATAAATACCTAATAGTGCAATTGCTGGATTGTAGGGTAGTTCTATTTTTAATTTTTTGAGGAACCTCCATACTGTTTTCCAGAGTGGCAGTTTTGTTCTTTTTTATTGCTAAATAATATTCCGTGGTATATTTATATTTATATTTATATTTATATTTATACCTCATCTTCTTCATGCATTCATCTATCACTAGACACTTGAGCTCCTTCCACTGTTTGGCTGTTACAAATAATGCTGCAATAAACACAGGAGTGCATGTATTCCTTTGAGTTAGTGTTTTTGTATTTTTGGGTAGATACCCAGTAGTGCAATTACTGCATCATAGGGTAGTTCTGTTTTTAACTTTTTGAGGAACCTCCAAACTGTTTTCCACAGTGGCTATACCAGTTTGCATTCCCACCAGTGGTGGAAGAGTGTTCTTTTTTCTCTACATCTTCACCAGCACTGGTTGTTTCTTCGGTTTTTGATTTTGACCATTCTTATAGATGTGAGGTGCTATGTCATTGTAAGTTTGATTTGTATTTCCCTGATGAGTGATGTTGAGCCTCTTTTCATGTGTCTGTTTGCCATCTGGATGTCTTCTTTGGAGAAATCTGTTTATGTCTTTTGCCCATCTTTTAACTGGATTATTTGTTGTTTGGGTATTGAGTTGTATAAGTTCTTTATATATTTTGGATGCTAACCCTTTATCAGATATGTTTTTTGCAAACATATTCTTCTATCCTATAGGTTGCCTTTTAGTTTTGTTGATTGTTTCCTTCACTGTGCAGAAACTTTCTGATGTGGTCCCAGTAGTTTATTTTTGCTTTTATTTCCCTTGTCTCAGAAGATGCATCTAAAAAAAGTGTTGCTGTGGCCAATGTCAGAGAGATTACTATTTGCATAATAGTTAGGAAATTTTACAGAAAAATTTATTCAAAAGAAAGGTAGGAATCTCTGTTTGTATTGAAACTGGTTGTATGTAGTCATTCCCAGCCAACTGAGGTAGTATTTGATTTTACAAATACTCTTTAAATTTTTTTTTAAAGTTTATTTATTATTGAGAGAGAGATAGAACATGAGTTGGGGAGGGGCAGAGAGAGAGGAAGATACAGAATCTGAAGAAGGCTTCAGGCTCCGAGCTATCAGCACAGAGCCTGATGCAAGGCTCAAACTCACAAACTGTGAGATCATGACCTGAGTCGAAGTCGGACACTTAACCAACTGAGCCACCCAGGTTCCCCACAAATACTCTTTAAAAGCATACTCTGGCATCAAGATAAATAACTTGGGAGAAAGTAGAAAAATTGGTCCTTTATAGTCAAGTATAGAAATCAGTATTCATAATTATCCTGGATCATCAAGAACATTTTATTTACATTCTGCTATAAGGAGGTAGATTATATTATGGAAAGTCATGTTATTAAAAAAATTATTTCAGTGAGGAAAGGGGGTTAGTGAACACAGTTTCACAGTAACAATTCCTCCTTTTTGGAAGGACACACCCTGCACAATTTTGCCACAAAGTAAGTTCCATTGAAGATGACCTGACAATGCGAAATTACAGAACTTCTGGGATTCAAGTTACACAAACAGTATTAATAAACCTCTACCAACTTGAGATAGTAGAATTACTGGTTACAAGTTATAAAATAATATGATTAAGGTGACTAAAACCATAAAAGAGAAGGTATTAAAAATATGAAAAAAAGATAAGATACTACTCAGTAAGTCCTGAAAAATTAGATAAAAATCTAGGATAAAAAATAACTCAGTGGGGGTTATAATAACATAGATTAGGCACAACCAAACAGAGAATTACTAAACTGGATGAGAATATAATTATAGAGTTATAATTAAATGGAAAAAATACAGAATAAAAACAATATGCACGTATACAGAAAAAGACTTCAATGAGATATGCTTATATGTTTTTAGTGATTTGTTTACAGTATGCATGATTTTAATTTTACTTTTTCTACTTCGTTGTGTTTTTCTTTTTCAATGAGCACATACTATTTAGAGTCATAGAAACAAATGTATAAGAATATAAAGTTGTCATCAGAAGTAAAGAAACTAGCCAGAGTGTAATTATGTTGTAGGAAATAACACTCATGAAATTCTTTATTCTACCTTGTGGAATGGTCTTATGGTAATTATATCCATTTATTATTTTTTTAGTTCAGTTGTATAAAATAAGGACTTCACATTAATTTTTCAGACTATAGGGAAACAAAACAGGGTTAAACAGTTATGCTTCTTCTAGAGAGATTTTTTTCTTTAATTTTTGTTTGTGTTTGTTTTTGACTAAAGGATTGGTTACAAGATAGACCATCAAACAGAGAAATGTAAGTAAGCCTTTTCTCATCGTTAACCTGAAAAGTATCATAGTTATTGGGGTTTTTTTCTGTTCTTTGTACCATCTTTTAAAACACTCTTTTATCTGTGAGTGATGATTATTTATTTTAACATCTCTTGTCTTTACATAGAAGAGACTGGAGGAACTCATTTATTATGAGACAATTTTATATAGTTATACTATCATTATGGCGATGCTATGATTACTATATTTTAGGATTCCAGAGGACGTTTACAAAAGAAAAAGTCATCTTTTTTTTTTTATGTTTGTTTATTTTTGAAGGAAAGAAAGACAGAAATTGAGTGGGGGGGGGGGGCGGGGGTGGGTGTTGCAGAAGAGAGGGAGACACAGGAAGAGAATCGGAAACAGGCTCCAGGCTCTGAGCTCTGAGCAGTCAGCACAGCATGGGAGAGTTACTTTCTGATATGGACTATTTGAGAAGGAACCACAGTGTTTCCCCTATTGCTTTCTGTGCATCAGAAATATATGTGAATATATAGAGAAGAAAATAAACCAGGTACCACATGGGTATGCAGTGTTCAAGTTCTTTGGGTGCTCTGGGCCTTGTATGGCACTTGGAAGATCAAACTGTAATCAGATCTCTTCAGAGTATACTGTGTTTTATAACCAAAACCATAGGATGTAAATACAGAATAGGTACTTGATGTTAACTCAGCTAACAAGAGAACCTTGTCTTACAGAATGTTGAGCCAAAGAAGTACCCAGAAAGGTGGAGTTGGTCAGCACTTTTTGGGTGCTGAGAAAAGAGTAGTTTATCAACAGCAAAGGGATGATGCTAGGGTCAAAATACTTCCTATAATAAAATATTTATATTAGGTAGAAGGTAAGAGCTGGAAAGAGATTTTTAGTACAGATTAAACATATATTTATATCCATATATGAATTTGGCATTGGCTTTAAGGGAAATGGCATATATTCAAACAAAAGTGAATCTGGATCTCAGAATTACTTTAATCACATTATATTAAATAATCATAATTTTACAAAGTGTATGGTAGCCAAAACAAAGATTGTGTCACAACTTGTATTTTTTGGTGTTTTCTTTAGGCCATCTGAAGAAGGAACGTTAAATGGTGAGTCCATATGGTAGATTTAATGCAAAAAAATGAGGATTATATATGATGTTATGTTATAGCAAATACCACATTATTCTAGCTAAGAAACTTCAGACTTCGTGTTTGAAAGAGCCAAGGTGGTAAAAAGTTCTTTGTTCAGCTAGTTTCTCTTCGATATAGTAGTTTCACATATACATGAACTCACCATGTGAATGATATATCTTTACTGTCACCCTACCCCCCCTTCGTCCCTGTGACCTAGTCTGCTCTTTCCCTTGTATACCCTGTTTTAGTGAATGATACTCTTTCAGTCTACTAGGTAAAATCTGAGAAGGAGTTATTCTTGACCCCCTTGACCTTGCACTCACAAAGTCCTGTTGCATTTACTTCTTAAATATTAAGACTCCATCTTCCACTATACATTATTCTGCTGCTTTCAGTTCACACTTCATCAGTTTTTAAACCTTTTATTGAAGTATATATAACATGCATACAAAAAAGGTAGAGATAAGCCTCTCAGTGAATTCTCCCTAAGCAACTATGCCCCTGTAATCAGCACCCAGGTCACAAAACAGAATATTGCCAGTATCCCAGCTCCTCGTGTCCTTGTGTTTTAATCTCTGCCCCTGAATAACACATGTATAGTTTTGTCTCTGTTTGTTTATGGAATATATAAATGGAATCATAAAGTATGTACTTTGTGTCTGGCTTTTTCCTCCTAACATATGTTTATAAGATTCATCAATATTTTTGTGTATAGTGGTAGTTTGCACATTCTCATTACTATATAGTATTTCCTTATATGAATCTATTGAATGTATCCATTCTGTTATTTGATAGGCATTTCAGTAGCTTCCATTGTATGATTATTATGAACCATGAGTGCCATTATGAGTAGTCTTGTTCATGTTGTTTGGTAAACATATGTATTTGTTTTTTATTGGGCATGTACTTAGGACTGGAATTTGTAGGTGGTAGGGTATGGGTATGTATGTGTTCACATTTAGTTGTTACTGTCCCGTAGGTTTTTAGAGTTGTGCCACTTAATCTCCCTTCTAGTCTGTCTTCTATTCTTCCACCAAACTGATCCTCCTCTGCTTTACATTTTCCTCACTGTCATTGGGTAAAATCGTGTCCTTTCTTAGCATGGCATATTTGGCTCCTAACTATTTGGTATTCCCTGATTCTGTAGCTTTACCTCCTACAGGCGTGCCTGTACTCTTGCTCGTTAGTTTGCAGTCCTGGTTACATGTCCAAGTACTTACGGAGAATCACTTTACGCTGACACACACCTACAGAATTTTTTGAAGTGAGATCTGGGTAGGTGCACAGTGAAAAAGCCCCACAGGTGATTCTGATATATGTTTATTATAAATTTATTTATATCTATTATACGTGATATATATTTATGTGTATAAAATTAGTTTTGAAAACTGCTGTTTCTGTTCATACTAAACAACTTGCAGTTTCTCAAGTGTAGCATGTGCTTTAACAGTTCCGTGTCTGAAAATGTTGCCCTGACCACACCACTGTCTTCCAGACTATTCTTTTTCCCCTTCTCTTTCTCTGAGACATCCTTCAACCTTTCTGCAAGCAGAAGACATTTAGTACCCCTCCTCTATAGCCCTATGATGTATATATACATCATATATACATATATACATACATATATACATCATATATACATGTGTATATATAGTCCTATAATATATATATAATGTGTATATTTTATATTTCCTACATAGTATTAAAACTATTGACTGATTTTCTTCTTCTCAAGACAGTAAGATCTTTTTCATTAATATTCTGTAAACTTAACACATGGCAAATTCAATTGATTCTCCAGTCTTCTCATTACAGTTAAAAAGTCAAATTCTCAAATACATTTAAATATGGAGGAAGGGCTTTTGGGTATGTTTCACATTCCAGAAGTTCATCTTCTTATGGTCAGCCCACTAAAATGGCTACTTGGTTACAAGCTCCAGCTCCTAAACTAAAAGATCTTTTCCTTTTTGAGTGGGGGTGGAGGGTGTGGGAAAAGCGCAGCTTATGACAGGAGAGTGTGAAATGTCACGTGCTTTTTCCCTTCCAGGTATCTGAGTGCACAGTTAGGACTAATCTGGCACAATGAAAAAGGATAATAGAGCAAGCACATGATGAGTGTATTTTACTATTTATTTTTTCTGTTCAGTGAAGAGAGCTTCTATGAGGGGAACTTAGGATGATTGTATGAGAATGAGCAAAAATTTTTATACCACATTAGTACTTTTAAAAGGGTTTCATTTGTTTATTTGCCATTTTAGGTCTCGCTTCTCCATTTAAACCAGTTATGGATACAAATTACTATTACTCAGGTCAGTACTATTAAAAACAAAATCTAACAATATTTTGAGCTTTTAGAAAGGATTTCATTATTTTTCTTTCATTTTTGTGCAGCTGTGGAAAGAAATAATTTGATGAGATTATCCCAGAGCATTCCATTTACACCTGTGCCTCCAAGAGGTAAATCCAAATAGTAAAGAAACGAAGGAGAAAATAAACCTTTTATTAATAGTGTGATTTTTAGCTGTGATGTAGAACATGGGTGGTAATAGAAGGAAGGGTCACGTTGAGAAGTGTCAATTTCATATAAATTTTAATTAGCAAGAGTCAGGTATAGTTTAAATAGAAGAAGGAGTGATCAGAAATATTAGATTTCTGTATTTCCATCATATCCAGAAGTAATAGTGTATTCTAATTAAGAAAGGATCTTAACCCATTGTTTAGTATAGAAAGCATAGATAAATTGACACCACAAATTTTGTGGAACAGTTGCTTTCTTAAAGTTTTTCTTGAAAATGATCATAATTTCAAAAATGTTTATTACTACTAATATACATAAATTTAGAATTATTAGTAGATTCTTGATTTCTGAGCATTTGTTGCCCTTAAACTTCCTTTATAAAATTACAACTTTGTCCAGTACATTTTCTGTTTCTTACTTAATCTTAACAAGATACCTGCCAATTTTTATTCTACTTTGTCATTTTAAAGGGTCATAATTTGACCTCAAATTGTGTCCATTCATCTTGCAGGTGAGCCTGTCACAGTGTATCGCTTGGAAGAGAGTTCACCCAGTATACTGAATAACAGCATGTCTTCTTGGTCACAGCTTGGCCTCTGTGCCAAAATAGAGTTTTTAAGTAAAGAGGAGATGGGAGGAGGTTTACGGAGAGCTGTCAAAGTACAGTGTACCTGGTCAGAACATGATATCCTCAAATCAGGTCATCTTTATATTATCAAATCTTTTCTTCCTGAGGTGGTCAACACATGGTCAAGTATTTATAAGGAAGATACAGTTCTGCATCTCTGTCTCAGAGTAAGTGCTAGTGAATGCATAACAGTAGAACATTATTTGGAGTTCATGTTTTGTCTTCTAATGTATGTTAAACCAAAAAACCTCTTAGTTTCAGTGTTCAGCAAGGAGATTTTTTTGGTGTATTTTTTTGTTGTTGTTCTGTAGGAAATTCAGCAACAGAGAGCAGCACAAAAGCTCACGTTTGCCTTCAACCAAATGAAACCCAAATCCATACCATATTCTCCAAGGTAAATCTTGAAATTTTTCTGAGATCTTGCAGTTTTATCTGGATACCATTGTCTTTCGACCTTCGTTATTAATGCTGAATATTTAATTATTTACCCATTTAAAAGCTCAATTAGAATTTTATTAACAAAACTACTAGTAATATCTATAACTGTTTTTCATAAGGTTCCTTGAAGTTTTCCTGCTGTATTGCCATTCAGCAGGACAGTGGTTTGCTGTGGAAGAATGTATGACTGGAGAATTTAGAAAATACAACAATAATAATGGTGATGAGATTATACCAACTAATACACTGGAAGAAATCATGCTGGCCTTTAGCCACTGGACATATGAATATACAAGAGGGGAGCTATTGGTACTTGATTTACAAGGTAAATTTATTAAAGTATTGCTAAAGTAAAATTGTACAGTAGGTTCTCACCTGTTCATGTGTTTTGAATGATATACGGTCATCTTCTAACTTATAGATCGGTAAAAACCTCAGGTTAGTAAAAGCTATTAAAAAAGCAAGTCAAGGGGCGCCTGGGTGGCGCAGTCGGTTAAGCGTCCGACTTCAGCCAGGTCACGATCTCACAGTCCGTGAATTCGAGCCCCGCGTCAGGCTCTGGGCTGATGGCTCGGAGCCTGGAGCCTGTTTCCGATTCTGTGTCTCCCTCTCTCTCTGCCCCTCCCCCGTTCATGCTCTGTCTCTCTCTGTCCCAAAAAAAATAAATAAATAAACGTTGAAAAAAAAAAATAAAAAAGCAAGTCAATAACAGCCATAGCATATAGCCATCAGGGCCCTGAATAGTGGGATCTTGCTTCCTTGATTATTACTTACATAATATTTATATTTTTTTGATGAGCAGAAACACATGCAATCCACTATTCTATTCTTAGATGTATATGTAGTTTTAGTCTTTTAAAACTATACTGTTTATTTGAAACAGTAGCATGTGTTCCTGTTCTTGGTGTTTATGTTATCTATTATTGTGAACTAAACTATCTAAATATTTAGGGATTAAAACTACCATTTTATTTGTTTCCAGTTCTTTGGTTCAGGAATTTGGATGGGACATGGTGGGGATGGCTTATCTCTGCTGTCTTCTCAGAAGGTTCAGATGGCTGGAGAATAAGCATGAACAACATGACTAGAGTCAAATGTCTGAGGTTTCTGTTCACTGACATCTGAATCCCTCAGTTCTCCACCAAGTGATCTCTCCATGTGGCTAGTTATCTGTGACCTTGGTCATAACATGGTAGTTTCAGGTAGTTAGATTTTTACATAGCAGCTAGCTTCCTCCAGAGAAAAAGCAGAAACTCTTAACATTAGTTCCAGAACTGGCCCATATCTCCTCCTCCACATTTTACTGATCAAGGCAGATAATAAAGATAGCCCAGTTCAAGAAGTGGGGAATGGATTCCAGCACTTGGTGGGTGGAGTAGCATCTATACAAGGAAGGAAAAACTGATCATAACCATTTTTGTAGACAGAATCTGTCATATGTGGAAAAGAAAAAAATGGAAATTGTGGCTTGGAGAGGGCACATTTGCTTAGAGTATTGTCTGTCTGCAGGGTCAGAGGAAAATAAAACTGAGCAGGTTGCCCGCTCTACCTGAGTTGTACTTTCTTATTATAACTTCCATGATTTTTTTCCCGAAAGAGCAGCCTTAATTTCAAATGTCACCATAGACCAGATTTCAAAATCTATACATAAGAACAGTTATTTAGAATGTTTATCACTTGATGACTTTTTTTGTTACATATAGTCACAGATATAAAGGATTTTGCTGAAAGGCAAATGGCATGGAATCAAGCTGAAAGAAAATCTGTAAAAATAGCTACCCTTTTTTCAGTAGTTCATCATTTTACATAAATGATTTAATAGTATATAAAGTGAAAACTGATATGTATTATTAGGTCAATCCAATTAAGTAAAAAAAGATCTTTAAGTATATTCTTAAATAGTGTCATTTAATTATCTTCAAACATGCATAGGAAGTAAAGCCAAACAGATTTTATCTGAATTCCTAATTTAAAAGATGGGAGTTAGGGTGCCTGGCTGGCTCAGTCAGTAGGGCATGCAACTCTTGATCTCATGGTCGTGAGTTCAAGCCCCATGTTGAACATAGAGCTTATTTAAAAAAAATAAATAAATGAAAATAAGGGCACCTAGGTAGCTTATTTGGTTAAGCCTCCAACTTGGGCTCGGGTCATGATCTCGCAGTCTTTGAGTTTGAGCCCCGCGTCGGGCTCTGTGCTGACAGCTCAGAGCCTGGAGCCTGCTTCTGATTCAGTCTCCCTCTCTCTCTGTCCCTCCTCTGCTAGCACCTGACTCTCCCTCTCCCTCCCTCTCCCTCTCTCTCTCTCTCTCTCTCTCTCTCTCTCTCTCTCTCTCTCTTTCTCAAAAATAAACTTTAAATAAATGAAAATAAAAGATGGGACTTATTTTCAGTAAACAAAGTAGTTTTAATGTTCTTTACATTACATTATTACATTAATGTGTTCCTGGAGCCATTTTTCATAGAGCTGTTTTACACAAGGGGCGCCTGGGTGGCTCAGTTGGTTGAGCATCTGATTCTTGATTTTGGCTCAAGTCATGATTTCATGGTTCATGAGTTTGAACCCCACGGGCTCTGCATGGATAGTGTAGAGCCTGCTTGGGATTCTTTCTCCTTCTCTCTCTACCCATCCTCTGCTCACTCGCATTCTCTCTTTCAAAAATAAACATTAAAAAAATATTTTACACAATTACCACAAACAAACAATATGGAAATATATTAAAAAGTTTTCCCATTTCATTATTTCTCTAACTTTGGTGAAGACAAATACTGTACACAAATAGAAGGGTTTTTTTTCCTTATTTTTAATATTTTGTGTTGTGATTTTCCTCCAACTGGGATGATGCCTCGTGTATGTGTGTGTGTGAGTGTGAGTGTGTGTGTGAGATTTGTTTTTGTCTACCTAACAATATATCATGGACATCTTTTGGGTCATTACTGATAAATCTGAGTTACTGCTTTTAATAGATGCATGCGTGATAACCTATAGTATGGAGGGGTGGCATGATTTACCCCCCCCTTTTTTTCTTTTTTTTTGCTACTGTAAACGGTGCTGCAACAAATATACTCATGTATTGCTACTTTCATTTCCATTAAGTAGATTTCTGAATTGGCTTAGTAAGAAGAGATGAGTGCAATTTTAACAGCCACTGGGTTATTTTTCCAAAAGGTTATGGGAACACATACTTAGCACTGTATATGAGTTCCCATTTCTCTGCGGACTCTCCAGTACTAAATATTCTTAATCTTTGACAGTCTGATGAGTAGTAGGTCAATAGGTATTCTTTTATATGAGTAAATAGATAAGAAAGACTGAAAATATTTAATTACACTTTTAGTACCTCTGGGGAGGAATGGAAGTAAAGGAAGATGTTCACAATCTTATTCTTTATGTAACCTGAATATTTTTCAAGAAGATAAATGTGGTAGTATATGATTTTTAAAAATGGGAAACACTTTAAAAATGGCCTATAAATTATGCCTTCGTGTTCCAAAATGTTCTTTGCTAATAAGGTGAAAAAGGGGGAGATCATGTAAACTGTTTACATAAACTGTTTGTTTTCCAGCTTTGTCCCTGTTGCATCAAAAGGAAGTGCCATCAGGAGTCCACCTGCCTATCTCCCAACTCTGACAATTAACTTTTATTCCTGGTGCGGGAGCTGTGTGTGTCCTAGGTGCAGTGTTAAGGTCACAAGTTATGAAATACTAAGAGAGAAAACCTATACTCTTGAAAAATTTAACATTGTGTAATAATTGATGCTATAAAATCTCTCATAACTATTTTTATTATGCAAATGTCAATGTTTGTATCAATTATACAATATAAATTATCTTTTTTTATATATACATATAAAGGTGTGGGTGAAAATTTGACTGATCCATCTGTGATAAAAGCAGAAGAAAAGAGGTAATAAGTTTTAATAATTTCATGAAGATATTTTTATAATTTCAAATTCTACATTTCTATTTGCATAAACTGTCTTTTTTTTCTTTTTTCTTTTTTCTTTTTTTAACTACCAATTCCACAGATCCTGTGATATGGTTTTTGGCCCAGCAAATCTAGGTGAAGATGCAATAAAAAACTTTAGAGCAAAACATCACTGTAATTCTTGTTGTAGAAAGCTTAAACTTCCAGGTAACACTTTCTTAGTATAACGTTTAAATTGTTAGCACATTTGGTTACTACAATTCTTCATAAAGCTGAGGGCATAAATACACATTATTTAATAAATGGATCTATGTTTTCTTTAATTGCTTTTAAAAATACAAAGTTTGTTAATTTAATGCATTTATTATGTGTCTGCTCGCTGCCAAGAATTGTGCTAGATGTTAACAGTACAATTGTGAACCAGACAAACATGATCCCTGACCTCAATGGAATTTAGTCAAATCTTAGATACTGACAGGATTAACAGGTAGGACTGTTGTTAATGCCAAACAGAAGAAATAGAACAGGTAAGCAGGTAAGAGGTCAGGGAGTGCTACCTGAGGAACTGACAGATTGCCTAAAACTGAAGGTTAAATAGACTTTAAAGTTAGCCTGGCAAAGAGTTGGAGGAGTATTCCCATGAAGCAGGAACAAGAACTTCAGATATATTCTCTCAGGATTGTAATTTCATTTATACATTTGAAAAATTACCAGTTATTATTGAATCTAAGCTATAGCACAAACCAGTAGTTCTCATTCTTTGGTGTGTATCAGCCTCCCTGTGAAACTTTTTAAAAATTACAGCTTCCTGAGGGGTGCCTGGGTGGCTCAGTCGGTTGAGCTGTTAAGCGTCCAACTTCGGCTCAGGTCACGATCTCGCAGTTTGTGAGTTCGAGCCCTGCGTTGGGCTCTGTGCTGACAGCTTGGAGCCTAGAGCCTGCTTCTGATTCTGTGTCTCCCTCTCTTTCTCTGCCCTTCCACTGCTCATGCTCTGTCTCTCTCTCTCTTTCTCTCTCTCTCTCTCTCTCTCTCTCAAAAATAAACATTAAAATTTTTTTTAAAAAGTCTCTGCCTGAGACTTAACCCTTGAGCTGTATTTTTTAATGTCCCTGTCATTATGACTGATAGATAACTCAGTAGTTAAGAGGTTGGAGTTAGGAGCCAGGTTGCATGGGTCCAGAAAATACCTACATTATAGAGATAGGTTTTTTGTTTTGTTTTGTTTTTTAGAATTAAATGAATTAGTATTTGTGAAGTACCTAGAACAGTGCCAGGCACATAGTAAGCATGTAAATGCTACTTTTTTTTTTTTTTAATGTTTATTTATGAGGAAGGTACAGAATCAGAAGCAGGCTCCAGGCTCTGAGCTGTCAGCACAGAGCCTGATGCAGAGCTCGAACTCACAAACAGCAAGACCTGAGCCCAAGTCGGACACCCAATGGACTGAGCCACCCAGATGCCCCAATGCCACAGTTTTTAATTGTTGATTGTTAATGTACAGAAAGACCATTAATTTTTGTGTTTGTTTTTTTTCTTTCTTTATTGACCTTGGGTTTTTTCTTTGGTTTGGGTTTTTTTTTTTAATTTTTGTTTATTTTTTTGTTTGGTTTGAGTTTTGTTGTTATTGTTTGGAGGTTTTTGTTTTGTTTTTGTTTTTTGTTGACCTTGTATCCTACAACTAAACTAACGTAATTCTAGGAATTGTTCTTGTTTTGTTTTGTAAACTTACTGGAATTTTCTGTATAGTTAGTAGAGACAGTTATATTCCTTTTCAACCTATATGCCTTTTATTTCTTTTTTCTTGACTTTTTGCACTGGCAAGGAATTCTCATACAGTGTTGAATAGTGAAAGGAATAGTGAAAGTAGAATCTGCTTTGTTCCTGATCTTAAAGGGAAAGGCTTCGGTCTTCCACCATTAACATGATGCTAGCTTGTAAGAGTTTTTTAGGTATACTTTATTAGGTTGAGAAAATTTTCTTCACTTCTTGTTTCTTGAAAATGTTTATCCTGAATGGGTATTAAATTTTGTCAGATATTTTGTCTGCATGTGTTTATATGGTCATTTGTGTTTTCTTCTTTAATAGGTTAATAGTACAGTGTATTGCCTCGATTTTTGAAATGTTGAACCAGTCATGCATTCAGGACAGACTACTTTGTCATGATATATTACCTTTTTTTATGTATTGTTGGACTCACTTTATTCATATGTTGTTGAGGCTTTTTGCATCTGTGTTCATG
Organism: Felis catus; assembly: GCF_018350175.1. Classification (NCBI taxonomy): domain Eukaryota; kingdom Metazoa; phylum Chordata; class Mammalia; order Carnivora; family Felidae; genus Felis; species Felis catus. Next base: position 53,460,743 of record NC_058373.1, read on the forward strand.
AAGAATATTGGTCTATGTTTGTGGTTTTTTTCCTTGTACTGTCTTTCTCTTCTTTTGGTATCACCGTAATATTGACCTTAAAAATAAGTTAGAAATGTTCACACCTCTTCTTTTTCGAGGAAGAAATTATATAGAATCGATATTTTCTCGTTTAAAATTTTTTTTTTCAACGTTTATTTTTTTGGGGACAGAGAGAGACAGAGCATGAATGGGGGAGGGGCAGAGAGAGAGGGAGACACAGAATCGGAAACAGGCTCCAGGCTCCGAGCCATCAGCCCAGAGCCTGACGCGGGGCTCGAACTCACGGACCGCGAGATCGATCGTGACCTGGCTGAAGTCGGACGCTTAACTGACTGCGCCACCCAGGCACCCCAGATACTTTTCTCATTTTAAATGTTTGATAGAATTGTCAAGTAAAACTCTCTCAGTCTGAAGTTCTTTGTCAGATGTTTTTTAAGGAACAGTTTAATATGTTAATTGATGTAGGATTGTTGGGGTCATCCATTTTTTTATTATTTATTTATTTAATGTTTATTCATTTTTGAGAGACAGAGACCATGGGAGGGGCAGAGAGAGAGGGAGACAGAGAATTTGAAACAGGCTCCAGGCTCTGAGCTGTCAGCACAGAGCCCGATGTGGGGCTGAAACTCACGAATTGCAAGATCATGACCCGAGCTGAAGTCGGACGTTCAACTGACTGAGCCACCCAGGCGCCCCAGAGGGGTCATCCATTTTTTAAATTGAGTTTTAGTAGTTTGTGTCTTTCAAGGAATTGGTTTGTTTTACTTAAGTTGTCAAATTTATGGGCATAGGGTTATTTATATACTAATTTGTTCAATGTCTGGGATCTCGTGAGTCCTTTCTTATGATAATTTGTTTTTTGTTTCTTCACCATTCTGGCTAAGGTTTATTAGTTCTTTTGATACTTTGAGAGAACCAGCTTTTCTTTGCATTGTTTTACTCTACTTTCTTTTCAATTTCATTGATTTATTCTCTTTATTCTGTCTTTCTGCTTGTTTTGGGTCATTTGTTCTTTGTTAAAGTAAAAACTTGGATTATTTGGGAATGCAAGCTGGTGCAGCCACTCTGGAAAACAGTATGGAGGTTCCTCAAAAAACTAAAAATAGAACTACCCTAAGACCCAGCAATTGCACTACTAGGCATTTATCCAAGGGATACAGGTGTGCTGTTTCGAAGGGACACATGCACCCCCATGTTTATAACAGCACTCTCCACAATAGCCAAAGTATGGAAAGACCCCAAATGTCCATCGATGGATGAATGGATAAAGAAAATGTGGTGTGTGTGTATGTATATATATATATACATATATATATGTATATGTATATATGTATGTATATATGTATATATATATGTATGTATATATATATGTATATGTATATATATACATATATATATGTATATGTATATATATATATATATAATGGAGTATTACTCAGCAATCAAAAAGAATGAAATCTTGCCATTTGCAACTATGTGGATGGAACTGAAGGGTATTATGCTAAGTGAAATTAGAGAAAGACAAAAATCATATGATGTCACTCATATGAGGACTTTGAGACAAAACAGATCAACATAAGGCCAGGGAAACAAAAATAATATAAAAACAGGGAGGGGGACAAAACAGAAGAGACTCATAAATATGGAGAACAAACTGAGGGTTACTGGAGGGGTCGTAGGAGGGGGGGATGGGCTAAATGGGTAAGAGGCACTAAGGAATCTACTCCTGAAATCATTGTTGCACTATATGCTAACTAATTTGGATGTAAATTTTAAAAAAAACAAAAAATAAAATAAAAAGAAATAATAATAAGAAATGAACCTGGGGGGGGAAATACTTGGAGTATTGATTTGAGGCCTTTACTTCTATAGTTTACTTCTATAAATTTTTCTTTCTTTCTTTCTTTCTTTCTTTCTTTCTTTCTTTCTTTCTTTCTTTCTTTTCTCTTTCTTTCTTTCTCTCTCTTTTCTTTCTTGTTCTTTTTCTTTTTCTTTCCTTCCTTCCTTCCTTCCTTCCTTCCTTCCTTCCTTCCTTCCTTCCTTCCTTCCTTCCTTCCTTCCTTCCTTTTTTAGCAGGACCATGCAAACAGGGAAGGGGCAGAGAGAGAGAGGGAGATATAGAATCCAAAGCTGGCTCCAGACTGACCTGTCAGCACACGGCCCAACATGGAACTCTTAACCCGTGAACCATGAGATCATGACCTGAGCCAAAGTCAGACGCTGAACCGACTGAGCCACCCAGGAGCCCCTTATATATATGTTAATTATATTTGAAGTGGGCTGCTTGCAGACAGCATATAGTTGGGTCATAGGTTTAATTTGTTTTTTTGTGTTGGTTTGTTTTTTTTTTTTTTTTACTTAACAATTTCCATTTTTAACTAATGTTTCAGACCCTTTACATTTTACGTAATTATTGATGTGATTAGATACAGATCTTCTGTTGTACTCTTTTCTGATTAATGCCTTCTTTTTCCGCCCCCCACTCTGTTTTAGTATTGTTTTATCTTTATGTTTATTTTTTTTAGTGGTTGCTCTTAGTTCTTCTTATCAAGAATGTGTATATTTTGCCTTCATTCTTGAAGGCTATTTTTTACTGGATCTAGAATTTTAGGTTGATACTTCTTTCAGGGCATAGAAAATGTTTGCTGTTTTCTGGCCTCTGTTATCTCTGATGAAAATTTCACAGTCATTTGAATTGTTCTTCCCTATATGTGATGTATCATTATAATCTAGGTTGTTTCAAAATTTGGATTTTCAGCAGTTTGATTATGAGATGTCTAGTTGTAGGTTTTTCTGAGTTTATCTTGGTTCAGGTTTGCTTAGCTTCTTGAATTTGTAAATTTATGATTTTTATCAGATTGAGGAAGTTTTTAGCTGTTCTTCAAATATTTGTTCTGCATCAATCTCTTTTCATCTCTTTTTGAGACTCACATAATAAGAATATTAGACATTTTTGGGCACCTGGGTGGCTCAGTCGGTTGAGCAACTGACTTTGGCTCAGGTCATGATCTCACGGTTTGTAAGTTGGAGCCCCACGTCGGGCTCTGTGCTGACAGCTCAGAGCCTGGAGCCTTCTTCTGATTCTGTGTCTCCCTCTCTCTCTGCCCCTCCCCCACTCATGCTCTGTCTCTCTCTGTCTCAGAAATAAATAAACATTAAAAAAAAAAGAATATTAGACATGTTTATATTGTTTCTCAGGGACTTGAGTCTCTGGTTATTCCCTTAAAAATTATTTTTTGTCTGTTGTTTAGATTGAATAACTTCTATTGTTCTGTCAAGTTCACAGACTTTTCCCTTACTCTTCATTTCTTCATTCTGCTTTTAAGCCCGCACACTGGATTTGTTGTTTCAGTTATGTTTTTCAGTCCTATAAACTTCCTTTTGGCTCTTTTATACTGATTATTTCTCTGCTGAAAACTTGTTTTTTTCATTCATCTCAAGTTTGTTTGCACCACTTCATGGAATATGGTTGTAATAGCTGGTTTAAAGTCTTTTATCATTCCATCAGAATAATCTTAAGGTTGGCATCACTTGTCTTTTTCTTTGAGATGTTTCTAGTTCTTTGTATCTGGTAATTTTAGAATGTGTCCTAGATATTTTGACTAGGAGATTCTCATTCTTACTAAAAATCCTCTAGAGAATGTTGATTTTTGTTTATTTGTGTTAGTAGACAGCTCATTTAAGCTCAATTTACAAGTCCTAGTCTACCTTTTATAGCTGTGATTCCAACGTCAGTTTAGTTTTCAAAGCTTTTGCAGTATTACTTAGGTCAGCCTCACTGTGTCAAACATGGTCAAGTCTGGAAACTGAGTGGAGGTCAGCACATAGTTTAGTCCTCAAAGCCCATCCTATGCTGTCTTTTCACATATTTGCCACTCAAAGGTGAACTTGGGATTTCATACACAAATTTAGGGTATCCCTCTCTCCATTTTCCTCCTTTCCATGATTCCATATTTTGTGATTTTCAAGGCCTTTTTTTTTTTTTTTTTTTTTTTTTTTTTTCAGTTGGAGCGGGACAGGGGTGGGGGGTACAGGGGACAGATAAGGTACTTTGCCTGGAAAGTCAGGATTGTGGCTTCCCTATGCTGTCACACATTTCCTTCAACTGAGTCCATTTCTGATGCTAGAAAGAGGGAAAAAATTTTTTTTGGCTCTTAAAGATACCTATTTTTAGTTCTTGTAGTCCCAGAAAAAGGTTTTCTCTTGGAATTGTAGGTGCTTGCCCAGGTGCCACCACCTCAAAAGTGCCTCTTCATGACTGGGACTTGTAGGTAAGGGCCAGAGGAGCAAAAAGAGGGCATTCCCCTCAACATTCTCCATCCCACAGAGTCCCCCTTCCTGATCTGGTCAGAAAGTCTTAGAGCTTTTTCTCTCCATGCTCACTATACATTTCTGAGATCAAGCCAGCTATCTGTAAGTCTAAGCTTGAAAAATAAGAGAAGGGGAAAAAAAACCCAGGAAACTCACCACCAATGTAGGCTAGGCCATTCTTCAGGTTTTCATCCCCTTCCTCAATATGTCTGCTGTTAACTTTTCAGGATCCTGAGATAGTGACTTTATGCTTATGTGAAGGGTTTTTACTTATAATCAGTGGGAGAGATAGAGTTGAATATCCTTAGTCCATTTTAGCCAGAACTAGAACATAACAGTGGTAAATTTATTAATAGGTAGCCCAGATATAATGTTTATTTGGTTTTTGATCTAATAATATTTTAAGTAGTATATCTATTTTTTAAATTAATTTTTAAATTACTAATATAGTCAGGATTTCATAGCTTGGAAGAGACCTTAAAAACATTCCAACCCAAATCTGTCATTTTCCAGAACATTTTAGAAGTCAGATAATTTGTCCATGGTTATACCATAAGTTAACATTTTCAGAACTTGAATTATAATTGGGTTTCTTTCCATTGTTCTTGGTGTACAATACAACTACAAATTAATTTGCATTCCCTAAGGCCACACTGGCACAGTCTTTTAAATTTAAAATTTATCAAAATGTACTCATACAATAGCAAATATGTATTTGGATCGTTGAATATAGGCTATCACTCAGAATGAACAGTTCATATTCTCAGCTGAGAGTTCATATTCTGAGCTCTATTTTATATGGAGATAAAAGCATAAGGATATGTGCATGACTATGGTTAGTTTTAAGTTAAACTTGGTATTACTGCATTGTTTTCCAATTCTGCAACTATTGTCTATAATTCCCAAAATGATTTCATCCTATCCCATAGCTATAAATGTAATCTGCATACTGATAGTACCATGTTTAACTGAATGAAGACTTATTGTCTTTCCTGAGCTCCTGTTTCTATATTCAGTTTCTTGCATCTCTACTGGGTTACCCTAAAGTATCTTTATAGGTAGTATATCCATTCCACAACTCTTGACTCTCATTTCCCACCCATCATTTCCAGCTCAGCTTTACCCTGAGTAAACCAGTGTTTACTCAGTTGCTTAGACCAAAACCTAAAAGTTAATTGGTTTTTTTTCTCTCACCTTGCATTCCCAATCTTTTGAACTCTGTCTGCTCTGCTCTGAAATCTTCCTAGAATTTATCCATTTCTCTTAATCTTTGTTGCCACCACTTCTTTCATGTGTTCTTGCCAAATGCCCCTAACAAGACTTCACATGACAGTCAGAATAGACACTTAAATTTGATTATGTTCCTTCCTTAATACTGCTTAATACCTTCCAACAGATTTTCTTTTTTTTAATTTTTTTTTAATGTTTATTTATTTTTGACAGAGAGAGAGAGACAGAGCATGAGCAGGGGAGGGGCAGAGAGAGTGGGAGACACAGCATCCGAAGCAGGCTCCAGGCTCTGAGCTGTCAGCACAGAGCCCGACGCAGGGCTCGAACTCACAGACGGCGAGATCATGACCTGAGCCAAAGTCGGATGCTCAACCGACTGAGCCACCCAGGCGCCCCCAGATTTTCATTGTAATCTGTACTCCTTACCATAGCTTGCATCCCATAAATCAGGGGTCAACAAACTTTGCTGTAAAAGACAAGGTAGTAAATATTTTAGGCTTTGTGGACCATATGGCCTATGTCTCAGCTACCTGGCTGTACGATGGTAGCGCGGAAATAGCCACAGAACATCTGTAAACAAATGAGCATAGCTGCGTTCCAGTAAAACCATTTACAAAAACAGGCAGCAAGTGAGATTTGGCTCACTGGATATATTTTGATAACCCTTGGTCTTTAACTGTTGCTTGACCCCATTTGCTACTAGTCTTCCCCTCATTCACTACATACAAGCCATGCTGTCTTCTTGCCATTCTTCAAAAGTGCCAAGTTCATTTCCTTTTTACGGTCTGCAGTTAAACTTCCCTCTGCTCAGAGCTTTGATAGGTCATTTCTCAATATTGAGGTCTTTACTCAGATAGTACCTCCTGTGCCTCTTCAGCCCAGCCTTGTCTAATGAAAGAATCAGCTTATACTATCTCTTGTCTGGCTCTCACCAGACTGTTTGCTTCAAAGCATTTGTTACTAATAATAATTCTGTTATTTTTCTATTTATTTTTCTTCATCTACAAGAATATAAGTTCCATGAGAGCAGGAATCATACCTGTCTGCCTTGCTTATTGCTATGTTTCCACTCTTACATGAGTTATTGACTCTTGGTCAGAGCAGAATACTTATATGTTGAATGAATGAATGATTTCGTTTTTATGTGTATATATTTTGTGACTTTTTAATTAAAAACTACCTCCTAGAAAATAGATGTGGCACATTTAGAGGAAAATTGATTTAGAAAATGTTCTTAACTTTTCATTTCTAAGAAATACTGACTTTTTTCTTCTTTTTTTGTTGGGGGTGTGAATATAGATCTGAAGAGGAATGACTATACACCTGATAAAATTATATTTCCTCAGGATGAACCTTCAGATTTGACTCTTCAGCCTGGAAATTCCACCAAAGAATCAGAATCAACTAATTCTATTCGTCTGATGTTATAATATTACTGAATCCTTGTGGGTTTTTTTGCCTACACCTCACAAAAATGTTACCTTGTCATTTTTCCTTCAGGAGGAAATTGTTTGGTAATAGAGAAAAATGTGTGCAAATGAATATGCTGATTCTGGCACTGTTAAAAGGTCGGTATTCTTTTGACCTGATTAAACTAGTCAGTCAGGAGCTCCCTATAGGATACAGCTGGCAGCTGTTAAATTTTAAAGGTAAAGGAAAAATAGTATTTATAACTTTTTAAAGGGCTCTTTTAGCAGAAGATTTCATTTGACTTTGTTCTGATGAGGGTGACACCCTCTCTCATGTGGTGCAATACCATTAACCAAAGTTAAGTGTCAGTGTAGATTTTATTGGCAGCTGGTTTCCTGCCATTCAGCTAGTGAAATGAAGAAATCACCCAGCCTTTTGGTTAAATGGCAGACGTCTTCCTCAGTATGTTTTAGTGTGTTCAGTGATGATGTCACTAGTCCCCAACTAGATGCTTGTTGGCCACGGAAAAGGAGATGATTTATTATTCTAGATCCATAGGGATACAAGAAGCCTGAGCTGAAAACTATTTTCAAAGAGGGACTTTATGAATCAGGATTAGACTCCATATTTAAAGATGGAGCCAATTTTTTTTTGTTAAATAGACCCCAAATTGTGCAAAGGTATTAGTGTTATTTTTTTTTTAACATTGTTTTTTCAAGTCATTGTTAAGTAGAAGAAAGCCATGGTAAACTGGTCTAACCTAAATATATCAGAGGAGAAACTTGTTGTTCAAGAGCAGTTACCTTGTAAAAAAAAGTTCAAGTGCTTTTTTCCTATCTGTAACTGTAGTGACAACCTGGAAGCTACACACTTCTCCAAAGATCTTATTGACAGTACACCAAATCAGAATGTAAACGTAAATTCTTGCTTCTATTTAAAATTGTGTAGGAACACCTGAACATGAGTATTGTTTCTGGTACTTATTTAAGAAATTGAGTTGGATTATCATTATGTGATGTCGGGAGATTGCAATGTAACTTTATGCCAATAAAATGTACTTTAACTGCCCCAGATACTGTTGAATACTCAACAACAAGAAAAGCTTTCATCTGACTAAAGTTTTACGCTTTTTTTCTCTTTGTTTCCTAGGTACTAATTTTAATTTTTATTTAGGAAGGAGCAGTGTAAATCTTACTTGTATTCAGTAGTGTATCTCATAGATACAGACAAGGCAAGAAGAGATGAGCTGTTTAAATAGTGTTTAATATTAATGGGGGGGAGGGGAAGAAAGACAAAGTGTATTAAAGATATTATACTATATACATTTTGTATATCATTAAATCTTTAAAAGAAATTAAATAAATTTATTCTTGTTTACAGATGTTTACTGAGTTCAATCATTCTGAAAAATTATGTTTTCAGAGTGTTTTTTTAATTACAGAGTATCAGCTTTTTTAAATGAACCATTTTGTACGCCTTTCATCTTCTGGCCTGTGTATTGTTTAATGTGGTCTTGGTTTCCTCCTCTCTCTCTCTCTCTCTCTCTCTTTTTTCAATCTGTTTCTTGTTATGTCAGAAAATGGAGATACGGGTTATCTTTTGAAATTTAATTTTATGTTGATTATTTTCATAAGATGTTAATAGTAACCAGTGTTTATGTAGCACTTAATATATGCCAGGCATTACTCTAACTGCTTTATATATAAAGTACTTACACCCATTTAATCCTTACAACAATCTTATGAAATATAGGTTATTATCTTGTTTTACCAATTAGAAAATAAAAGCATTGGATAAAGTAACTTTCCTAAGATTCTTATAATTAGAATGTAGGAGCACTAGGATTCAAACCCGGGAAACTGGCTTTTGAGTATGCTCTTGAGCCCTGTGTTATGTTGACTTTTAAGCATAGTGATGATTGATTTCTGTACCAGTTCCTGGTTGCTTTTCCAAACTAAATCTATCCAATAACTTTTTTTTGTTGTTAATTCTGGAAAGTAACAGTTTACCCGAAGACCACATTTCTCATTCCAAAGAAGTACGATCTTTCCTTAGATTACTGAATTTTGTCATTATTACTCTGGTCTGAAAGTGTCATTTGCATAATCTCTTTAGCATTTTCTTCTCAGTGTCATTCTGCTGAGAACAGAGCTCATCTCTTTGCCAAATTACTTTTTTTTTTTTTTGAGAGAGAGCTCACATGAGCAGGGGAGGGGCAGACGGAGAGGGAGCGGAGTCCATCACAAGGCCGGATCTCAGGACTGTGATCATGACCTGAGCTGAAATCAAGAGTCAGGAGTCAGATGCTTAACCAACTGAGCCACCCAGGTGTCCCCCAAATTACTTCTTAAAACGTCTTACATAGATGTTCTCTGATAATTTGCCTTCATCTATCTGGGGATCTATGAGCCTTCATTATTTTTAAAGTAATGCATGTTCATTGTATTGTAAGGTAAATATTTTAAAATGTAAAGAAAGATATAAAAATTACCCTTGTTTCCCAGCCTTAAATTGGGCTGTTGTTTCATAGATATATACCCCATTAGATTGTACATTTCACAGAGGAAAGGACCTTTAGGATTTTTCACTACTATATCACCCAGCACCTTGCATAGTTCATAATTTGTGATATGTATACTGAAAAAAAACAAAACATGATTTTTTAAATGTTTTTCTACAATACCAAACTTTCTCTTGAGGAAGATAGATCACAGTGATATATATAGTCTTATGTGTTTAAGCAGACAGTCAAAGCAAGTGTACCCAGTAGTCATTTATCACTCAGAGATCAAGTAATTATTTGCAGAAAAGGATGAATCCATGTGTGGGCATTTTTGTGATCCTTCTGCTCTCATTGTTTCCCAGCTAGATTTCACAAAGGTACCTGTTTTGGGGGAACCTGGATCCTCAGATCAGTCACAACTGGCGCTTAATTAATTGTTCAGTAATTATGTACTGGAGTGAAACCTCCCAACCAATGTGTGGCTCTCAAAACTTGGTCTGTGTTACCAACTGCGAGCTGTCTTATTTATTTTTGTGTTTCCCTTAGTGCCTTGTTGGAGTTTGTAGTATAGAATATAGGTGCTCAATAGGTATGTGTACCACAGAATATTTCTAGTATTAGACAATCTGTGAGCCTTTTAGGGAGAATCCCAAGCTATGGTTTTGAACCTCTGGAATATATTTTCCTTCTGCACTCTGGAAATTCCTCAAAGCAGAATTTCTAACTGGAGTCCATGATTCTGCCTTAGTGGTAACGAACAGAGAGCAGGGAGGGAGAGGACATGGTTATTCAGAAAAGCTACACACTCCACAATAACTGCTTGCTTTCGTGTGCTGCCCTACTCTGCATTTAGCTCCCTGGTGTTCCCCCCCCCCCCCCTCCTTGGGATTTCTTTTTTTGAAAAACTTTTTTAATGTTTATTTTAGAGAGAGAGAGAGACAGAGTGAGTGGGGGAGGGCAGAGAGAGGCAGACAGTCCAAAGCAGGCTGCAGGCTCAGCTGGCAGCACAGAGCCGGACGTGGGGCTCGAACTCACAAGCTATGAGATCAATAGAACCGTAGTCAGACACTCAACCAACTGAGCCACCGGGTGCCCCTTTTCCTTGGAATTTCTGTGCAATCTGCATCCATGGAACTTTTCTTTCATTTTAATTATAAATGTCTTGGTATATGTTTCTAAAGTGTGAGAACTGATATCTTCACGCCTCAAAAATTAAGTTTCTCAATTTCAGAAAATGTTCTCCAAAAAAATTTTTTTACGGTTTGGTTGAGTCAGGACCCAGGTAAGATTTATTTATACATTGCAGTTGTTTGATTTATCTTTACAACTGCAGTGTATAAATAATTTAATCTTGACTTGTCTTTAAAGTCTCTTGATATATATAGGCTTCAACCACTCCCCACCACCACAGACCAGTTCATTTTTCAATTTATTTATTTTGAGAGGGAGAGAAGGAGTTTGTGTGTACTAGCAGGGGAGGGGCAGAGAGGGGGGAGGAAAGAGAATCCCAAAGCAGGCCCTACACTGTCAGCACAGAGCACCCCCCCCCCCCCCCCCCCCCCGTGGGGCTGAAACTCAGGAACTGCGAGATCATGTTTCAGGTGAGCTGAAACTAAGAGTTGGTTGCCCAGCCAACTGAGCCACCCAGGCACCCCCAATTCATTTTTTGAAGAATCTGATCATTTGTTCTAAAAAGTATTCCAGGAGTACCTGGGTAGCTCTAGTCCATTAAGCATCTGACTTCAGCTCAGGTCATGATTTCACGGTTTGTGAGTTTGAGCCCCACCTTCGGCTCTGTGCTCACAGCTGGGAGCCTGGAGCTGCTTCAGATTCTATGCCTCCCTTTCTCTCTGCTCCTCCCCCACTTGCACTGTCCCTCTCAAAAATAAATCTTTAAAAAAATGTTAAGTTTCCCACATTCAAGATTTTGCTAATTCTTTCCCTTAGGTGCCATTTTACATGTTTCTCTCTTGAATATGCCTTAAATGGTTAGTTAAAGGCTTGGTCAGAGTCTAGATGTTTGATGAGAATGAGTCCTTGGTGGTGGTGTCTAGTTCCATGAGGACACACAGTTCTGGTTGTCTTTTTGATGGTCATTACCTGGATCTATTGATGAGGTCAGTGGTTCTGGAAATGGACCACAGGCACTGAATGTACATAGGGCACTTTCAGGGGCCCCACAAGGTCAAATAATACTATATATTCTATAATCCTAAGATAATACTTGCCTTTTTCTCTGTGTTGAAAGTTTTACTGATGAGGCAAAATGATTGATGGGTCTTAGCACAAGTTGAAGCTGTAGCACCAAACTGTACATGGTGGTCCTGTCCTTCAGTCTAATACCACAGTTAAAAAAAAAAATATATATATATATATATATATATATTTCATTTAAAATGTCTTTGCTGAAGTCATAAGTTAATTTTTACTTAATCTTGACCCTTCAATACATGTCCTTAATATCGGTAGGCAAAATGAGAAACACATAAAACTTTTGCTACAGAATGAAGTGCAATGGTGGTTTGAAGAAAAAACACTTAAGTGAAAATGAACTAGGCACTTTTTCACTGCGCATCATTTCTACTTTGAAAGAGTGACTGGCAGGCAAACCAGGGGTATTTAGACTTGAGGATTTGGCCAAAGAATAATAGTACTTGTTAATGCGAAAATTTGAGTTTTCAAGAGAAAATTGGAATTTGGGTAAAACTTGCCTATTAACACCAGTAACATGACAGCTTCCCGATACTTTCCTAATGAAATCAGTGTTGACTTAACAATGGTTACTTTTGATAGTGTGTAATGAAATATGTCCACATTTGGAAATCTTCACAACAAATATTTTCCAGATGATCTAAAGATCCAACAGAGTATGAAAAGTTTATAAGATTTCAGATTCTATACTGCAGTTGACCTTTAGGAAACTACCACTTGTCCAATTTTAGTGTCGTCTTAAATAAGAATCCACAATTACCTAAAAAGGCTGTTAAAATACTCTTCCCCATAGAGAGCTACAGTAATCAAGACCATGTGTTACAACATATAAATCAATAATATATGGTAAATTGATTCTTGACAAGGGTGTCAAAACAACTCAAAGGGGAAAGAATTTTCAATAAACTGCAGGGACAACTAGATATCTACATGCAAAAGAATGAAGTTGAGCCTCTGCCTCACACCATATACAAAAGTTATTTCAAAATGGATCACAAACTTGAATGTAAGTGCCAAATCATAAAACTTAGAAGAAAATGTAGGGGTAAATCTTTGTGACCTTGGAGTAAGCCATTGTTTCTTAGATATGACACCAATAGCAAAAGCAACCAAAGAAAAAAAGTAAAATTGAACTTCATCAAAATTAAAAATTTTGTGCTTTAAAGTACACTATCAACAAGGAAAAGACAACTCGGTGGGAGAAAATTTTTGCAAGTAATCTATCTGATAAAGGACTTGTATAAAGAACTTACAATTCAATAATAAAAAGACATCCCAATTTAAAACTGGGCAAAGGAGGGGCGCCTGGGTGGCTCAGTCGGTTGAGCGTCCGACTTCAGCTCAGGTCATGATCTCAGTCTGTGGGTTCGAGCCCGCGTCGGGCTCTGTGCTGACGGCTTGGAGCCTGGAGCCTACTTCGGATTCTGTGTCTCAGTCTCTCTCTGCCCCTCCCCCACTTGTGCTCTGTCTCACTGTGTCAAAAATAAATAAAATTTTAAAAATTAAAAAAATAAAATAAAATAAAACTGGGCAAAGGGTTGAGTAGACATTTCTCCAAAGACATAGGAGTGGTCAACAAACATGAAAAAAGTCTTTATTAGCCATCAGGGAAATTCAAATCAAAACTACAATGGAATGAATGCCACTTCACTCCCACTAGGATAGCTAGAATCAAAAAGATTGACAGCAGGTGTTGAGAAGGAGCAGGTGGAGAAATTGGAATGCTCATATTGCTGGTGGGGATTTAAGTAGTATTGACACTTTGCAAAGAACAGTGGAAGCTTCTCAAAAGGTTAATTAGAGTTACCATATGACAGCAGTTTTACTCCTGGGTATATGTCCAAGAAAATGAAAATATGTCTACACAAAACCTTATACATGAATGTTCATATCAGCATTATTGATAATAGCTAAAAAATGAAAATAACCCAAGTGTACAACATGTGAGCAGATAAGTAAAATAGTGATAAATCCATATGATAGAATATTATCTGGCAATAAAAATGAGGTACTGGTAAGTCCTACATCTATGGGTCTCCCAATTCTGTAGCTGCTGTGTATGCAATGCAAAATGGGACTGGATAGACTTGGACTTTCGTTCTTGCTCTGTCCCTTATTCCATGAGTGACCAGCTACTTGAGCAAACCTCTTTGATAATACTGATCTCAGATTGTTGTGAAGGTGCAGTACTCAGCACATAAATGTACTCAAATAATAGGTTTCTTCATGTTGCCTCTTTAACCTTGGGAATTCCAATGAAGAAAGGAGGACATGGCAGAGAATACAGAAAATTCTGAGAGTGATTTTTTCTTTACAAGGAACTTATCTTGTAGCTTCTTCTGTTAAAGTGTGAGCACATGTTTATGAGATATGTAGATGTGTATAATTTGCACCAAAGTGCTTAAGTATGCTCCATTTTCATCTCTTGAAGGCACTTTTAGGATTCAGTTTAAGAATGAAATTAGAACAAAGGATGTAAAAAGTAGCCATGAGCACAAATGTAAAGCTAAAACATCAAGATAATTCAAATAAAGTAACTTTACAAGTGCTCAATCCTAACAGTGTAAGAAAGTTAAAACAATGCAAGATATGTGGGAAGAGTTGAAAGCAGAATAAATCCAAATGATCAACATATTGTAAGCTGTATTAAGGTAAAGAATTGTATTTTATTCACTACTAAACGTCTAGCCCAGTGACCGACACGGAGCTGTTGCACAATAGATATTTTCTGGACTAATGAATGAGCTACAACAACTATTTAATAGGAGTTCCAGAATGCAAGACCTAGAAAGGAAAAAAATAGAAGTACCTACTTCAGGCCACAGTTTGGTAACTCTGCAAATAAGTAGCTAATAATAATAATAATAATAATAATAATAATAATATAATAATGTTTATGAAGGAAAAAAATCAGATTGACAAAAGAATTTTCTTCTGTCATATAGTACCCAATAGCAGTAAAGCAATATTATTAGGAGAAAGGGAGGACATTGAGCCCAGCCATGTGATGGCATTCTCCGAAAGTTCACCACTTTCTTGGAAAATGTTAATCAAGGATTTACTCAATCAAAAAGAAAAAATCTAAATGGGAAGACATGAGAAAAAAGATAAAGAGAAAAGCAAATGTTCATAAAATGTACAAATTCAAATGCTTGCTGGAAAATATTTATACATGATATAAAATTTTAAAGTAAACTAGAATAAAACATTTTTAAATATTAAAAGAAGATTCAGGGGAAGATGGTAGTTAAGCACACTAAAGATCTCATCCAGTTGGGTAAAGTTACAGATATTAATTGATCAAAAAGTAATTTTAAGCATGAGTAACCTTGCTATCCTGACTCAGTATGTGATCTCAAGGAACCAAATAAAATTTCACACAGAGTTATGACAAGCCATCCAGATCTTAAAAACCAAATAGGTTAAGGGGCACCAGGATAGCTCAGTTGGTTAGGTGTCTGACTCTTGATTTCGGCTCAAGTTGTGATCTCAGTTTGTGAGTTCCAGTCTCATGTTGGGCTCTGAGCTGACAACGCGGAGCCTGCTTGGGATTCTCTTTCTCTCCCTCTCTCTCCCCCTCCCCCAGAATAAATAAACATTTAAAAAAAGTATGTTGGGATAATAATGGTATCCCTTGCTATTCCAACTTTAGACCCAGATAGATTAAGATAACAAGGGATCCTTCAGTATTTGTTGAAATATTTAAAGGAAACAATCCAAGAATATAAAAACAATGTGCAATCTCTCGACAATTAGAAAGAAAAAAAAAGAGTCTGAGGGGAAGGGAAGTTTTAAAAACGTAATCCATCAAAGAAGGAAGCAGGCAATAACAGAGCCAGGTCCCTTTTTTTCCTTCTTTTATCCATTCACAATTTAGTTTAAAAGCCATTAGTTGAGATCAATTTGGGTAGGCCTTGTGTGAGGTGTCAGAAAAGCAGGGTGAGGATGAGGTATGTGTGGTGTATGTGGTTGGGAGGGTAGCAGCAACAGATGAGTTACATGTAGAGGAGTTGATCACATAAGGAAACACTGAAGATGATAGGGTTGTGACACTGCAATAGCATGAGTACATCTAGCTTCTGCATCTCTATTCTAAATACTATTCTCTAAAAGGAACCAGGGCTCTTCGAGAAATGACTAACTCTAGGACTGGGGCAGGTTATGTCTGGAAGATCTCACGTGCCAAAAATAAGGAAGTGTTCAAAGAATGATGGGGACCCATCAAACAGGTACAGAAAACATCTTGAAGAGCCCTCGGCTGGCTAATCTTGAGGCACTTTGTATATCAAAAATAAATAATGGTAACATTATAATCCATCGAATAAAGTAGGAATTCATGAGTCCACACTGGTTAAAAGAATAAACAGGGAAAAGAAAAAGCTTCTCTTTAGAGCAGGGTAGCAATTGATGAATGCAGTTGGAATAATGGCATTAGAAAACGACCATTTGGCAACCACCATAGTTATAATTAATCTAGCCAAGCAACATCAATTAATGTTAAAACTAGTTTGTGAAAGTTTGATAAGGAATGGATCATTTACATTGTCTCAAAGTTCTCTCTACAAAATACTGATTACAAAAGGGAAAAGTAACTACAGTAGAGAAACTTGGCAGACCTCACTTTTTGTGAGTGATTACAGCTAATATCACAAGTATTGAGACAGATCAAAAATGCGTAGCACCTAGTACAATGCAGTAAAAAGAGCACAGCATTACTTCTGTGATATTAGAAATGCATAGTATGAATCTTAGGAAATATCTCAAACTGAGTGATATTCTTCAAAATAACTAGCCAGAAATTTTGAAAAGTATCAAGTTCTTGAAAGTCAAGGAGATGCATAAGAACTATTATAGGATGAAGGACCTAAAAAGACATGACAACAAAATGCAACATGTGATTCCAGCTAAGCCATGTCTGGATTCCAACTTCCAGAAAGTAAGATAATAAAATGTGTGTTGTTTTAAACCACTAAGTTTGTGATAACTTGTTACACAGCACAGAACACTAACATAAAACTCCTTTTATTCATGAGCATAGATACAAAAGTCTTGAACCAAAGATTAACAAATAGAATCCAGCAATTTGTGAAAATACTACACCAATAACAAGGTAAGTTTATCTGAGGAACAGAAGATTGGTTTAATACGTGACCATCATACGAGACTACAAGAAGAAAACTCTCATGATTGCCTCAAAAGATACAGAAGAACCTCATCGCTCTCAATGTCTGTCATGATGACAATTCTCCAAAAAACCTATGCCTTTAGCAAACATCATACATAATGGTGAATTATTCAGAGCTTTCCTTCTTAGTTCAGGAGTGAGCTAAGGATGCCTACTATCCCCACTTCTATTCAGCATTTTACTGGAGGTGCTAATTAGTTCACAAGGTAGGAAATAAAAAGTATTAGGATTGGGAAGGAAAACGTAAGACTTATTTTTGGCAGATGACTTGAATGTTTACAGAAAACCCAAAGAACCTATATAAAAATTATAGACTGAGTTTAGGAAGGTCCTTGGATATAATATCAACATATGAATATGTGTTGTGTTTTTTACCTATAAGCATCAATCATAAAATGAAATTTTAACAAGACTCCACTGATGGGGAGAAACTGAAGTATTTGGGAGAAGTACACTGACCAAAGGAGCAGAGTGACAGGATTCAAGTCCTGCGGAATCACCACTCAGGTGACTTCATGAACCCCTTTTAAATAGACCACAAATATAAAATAGCCATAAAATGCAACATCTCTCATTGCCAAGATCTCTTATATATACAGACATTGAAGAACAATCATTCTTTTTTTTTTAATGTTTATTTACTTGAGAGACAGAGAGCACGAGTGGGGGTGGGGCAGAGAGAGAGAGAGAGAGAGAGAGAGAGGGAGAGAGAGAGGGAGAGAGAATGAATCCCAAGTAGGCTTCATGCTGTCAGCACAGAGCCCGATGCGGGGCTCAATCCCATGAACCATGAGCTCATGACCATGGCTGAAAGCAAGAGTCTGACACTTAACCGACTGAACCACGCAGGAGCCCCTCCAGTTTATTTTTAATCTGTTATGGTTCTTAGCCTTCTTTATCTTTCCTGAAATTTACATTTTTGAAAAGTTGTTATTTTATTACTTCATTCATTTTACTTAATGCAGAATTGAGAAAAGACAAACTGGATTGGCCCTAAGGCTCTTTCTTCACCATTCTTCACAGATTCTGAGTTAGCTCAGAAAAGAACAAACTGGTACCAAATTTGGAGCTCCAGAGGGTCCCCTTTCTAGCAAGACCACTTCCCTACCCAGGTTGCATGGTTGCACCTACTCTCTGACCTCTTTTCATCCAGATAGAGCATAGTTGGGGGTGGGTCCCTCTTTACTGAAGGCTTTCTTTTTTTTTTTTTTAATTTTTTTTAACGTTTATTTATTTTTGAGACAGAGAGAGACAGAGCATGAACGGGGGAGGGTCAGAGAGAGAGAGGGAGACATAGAATCCGAAACAGGCTGCAGGTTCTGAGCTGTCAGCACAGAGCCCGACGCGGGGCTTGAACTCACAAACTGCAAGATCATGACCTGAGCCAAAGTTGGACGCTTAACCAACTGAGCCACCCAGGCGCCCCTACTGAAGGGTTTCTTAAGAATGGTTCTCTATGAAGACAATGGGTTGAGAGCTTGGAAGATTGTGAGCTTTGCTGCCCCTCAGTTTATAAATCCTTCTATGATGAACACTTTATATTTGCCCTGGGTGGCCTTAGTGGGGTGTATATGTATGTCTGCACCCTCTTTGGACTGTAGTTGGTGACCACAAAAAGAAAGACTCCAGTCTATCCCAATGCTATCCATTTTAAGAAGCAGCAAAGTCCAACTGCCTCCCTTCCCAGGGTGAGAAATATTCCCTTGGGATCTAGGAGTGATGTGATCCCTGGGAATGGGGATGGGCACCAAAAGGAGGCAGAGTTGCCATAATGGACTATATGGAGGTAAATCTTCTGTGTATGTGTATAAGATAGATCATATATGTATCTTATATATGATCTATCTTAGATCATATATGTATCTTATATATATCTATCTTAGATCTATATATGATCTATCATATATATATGATCTATCTTATATATATATAAGATATATATTACATACACACACACGAGATAATATATAAGATATATATTACACACACACACATCTTCTGTGTATGTGTATAAGATAGATCATACATATATATAATATATGTATGATCTATCTTATACATATATATGATGTATCTTATATATATTACACACACACACACACACACACACACACACACACAAGAGATAATATATAAGATATATATTACACACACACACACAAAAGAGAAACTGAGTGATGGGGGAATAGAGCTTATATGTTCAGTTCATTCTCTGAAATCTAATGTTTTTAAAGTTTTTAAGCAGCTGAGTAACAGTATCTCATGGCAACATGCTAGAATCCTGAGGGTGAATGGAAATGATTATGATGTATGGAAAATCTAAGTTGGAATGTACCTGAAGTACAGATAAAAACCAGTTTGCATCTACTGAAAAGGGAGGGAAACATACAACTTGCTTATTACAAACAAAAAGAGCCAAAGTAACAGGCTCAGAGAAATGAAGTTAAAAGGATTAGATGTAGTCCCTGAATAGAAGTGAAAGGCCAACGTAGATGCACTAAAATGGCTTCAGAGCGGCCCTGCCCTGCAGATGACTTCAGTATCTACTATGTCCTGTGAGCCACTATCTACGATAGCTTTCTCGATAAGTTCATTTGGGGGGCGGGGCATGTCAAAGGAGTCGGGGATACATGCCACCTTTGGAAGGGTTCCCCCAGGTTTGACCCAGTGGAGGGCCCACAAAAGGAAGGGAAGATGTTGTTTAATATCTAGGCAATAGATATTCCTAAAGAGGGGCCGTCCAGGGCCTCCGATGACCCCAGTCAATAAACATGAAATGAACATCATGTAATAGTGAACACTTTTCTAACTGGCAGAATTATAAATGGAGGTACTGAGGTGAGGTAACTGTCTCATGGAGACCCAATTTTAGATACTGTACACGGGAAGAAAAATCATAAAGGACAAAGATGCTGGGCTGCCATGAGCAATAGTCAAATTACAAAAGGAAGCTTGTGTGGAGAGAGGAGGACTCCCTGGGAACCTGTTCTCTCCTCTGTGCTGGGCTGTCTGTGCACATGAATTCTCGAATTCTATACACTTACTGTTAGGAACAGCCTACATCAGTCACTTGTTCAAAAATATTTTTAGGTTGCCATTTATTAACTATGCAATCTGTGCCATGTGCCTCACATCATTTAATCTAATCCTCCCAACAGCCCTACATGGTAGCATTGATCCTATTTTATAGATGAGACACAGATATAAGTGTCCCACATCGTGTAACTAGAAACTGGCAGAGTCAGGACTTAAACTAAGATCTGTTCTTTACAAAGCCTATGCTCTCTCTCTGTGTATATGTGTGTTTATATGAATACATACACACACGTACATATTATACACACATATATGTGCTCTTAATGTTGATATCTTTAGTATTGTGTATATGCTCTCAATATGTACATATGCCATATATATGTATGTGTACACATACACTCTCTTAATATATGATATATAAATCCAAATAACTCAGGTAGATAGGTACGTAGATAGGTATTCCTTCTCTCCACATACCACTGCACATACTTATATCATAGGCAAATGACTAAACCACTTAAATGTAATATTTCCTCTATAAAACAGGATTTAAAAACAGGGCACACCTGGGGGCGCCTGGGTGGCTCGGTTGAGCATCTGACCTCGGCTCAGGTCATGATCTCATGGCTGGTGAGTTTGAGCCCCGCATCGGGCTCTGTGCTGACAACTCAGAGCCTGGAGCCTGCTTCAGATTCTGTGTCTCCCTCTTGCTCTGCCCCTCCCCTGCTCGTGCCCTGTCTCTCTCTCAAAAATAAATAAACATTAAAAAAAAATTTTTTAAATAAGTATACCTACCCCATAGAAAGGATTAAATGGGAAAATGCATATTAACAACTGGCGAGGTTCAATACATGATAGCTTTTGTTTTTATTAACTGCTATCTATTGCCATTATTGTTACTACAAATCATTAAATTATTTGGCCCAGAGAGGGGAAAAAAAAAAAAAAAAAAAAAAAAAAAAGAAATACTTTGGTATTCAGAGTGAAAGTGCAGTTTTAGCCAAGCAATTCTAGGTCTCTGAAAGGCCGTTATTTCTGTCCTCTTGATCTGGTTTCAGGAAGAATCTTCTATCTCCCTTTATTTGGCTGCAGGCACTGTTCAGAGTTCCAGAATAAGTAATGCAATTTTAGACCTTGAGTTTGAGTACTTCTGTTCTGGGTAGGGAATGTATTTGACAGAAGTCTCATTGAGGACTCTTCTTTGTATCATGAGCTTGAGAGTGATTTGTTGTCACTTTCACATATTTTACACCCTCAAAATGCTCTCATTTCTCTCTGCATGGCCCCAACACAGCGCAGAGTGCACAGATCACTATGACAGCTCTCCAGTCAAGGAGGTGGAGGAGAACCAGCCCCATTCCCAGGGAGTGACAGGCCTGCGGAACTTGGGCAACACGTGTTACATGAACGCCATTCTCCAGTGTCTCTGCAGCATTTCACCGCTGGCGGAATACTTTCTCTCGGGAAAGTACATTACTGCTCTTCAAAAGTAAGCCATTTGCGTTCTCTGCCGCCCAGCCCCCTGCTCCCCCAAGGGGAGGTGAGGGAGGGAGCCCTCTGAAGTCCCTAATGAGGGCTAAACAAGTCAGTAGAGGCCGCAGAGCCCCAGAGACCGGAAGTTCAACCAAGAACAGAGCTTTGTTTTCAGTCTGATGCCACGTATGCTTGAGTTTTTAGGTGCTTTCCTTTCATTAAATCAGCCAGAAATATTCTCCTTCCTTCTTCCAAGGGATTGCAGTGAGGTTGCCACTGCGTTTGCCTACGTGATGACAGATATGTGGCTTGGAGACTCAGAATGCGTCTCGCCAGAAATATTTCGGTCAGCTTTTGGCAACCTCTACCCAGCATTCATGAAAAAAACGCAACAAGATGCCCAGGAATTCTTGATTTATGTCCTGAATGAGCTTCATGAATCTCTGAAAAAGGTAAGTGACATCAATGGACTTGAAATAAGGTAGACCTCAGCTCTA
Source organism: Felis catus (assembly GCF_018350175.1). NCBI lineage: Eukaryota > Metazoa > Chordata > Mammalia > Carnivora > Felidae > Felis > Felis catus. Next base: position 53,482,620 of record NC_058373.1, read on the forward strand.
TGGGCAACTTTCATTTTTCATTCTTCCATTTCTTCTGTCAATATTGCCCACTCTGTGTTGAGCACAGGTGCTGGGGGATGTGTAGGGGGACATTCAAGTTAGTGTTTGAATTGGTCTGTATTTACCAAACTTAGTGAGTCATCAGAATCACCTGGGAAGAGTTTTAGGCCACAGATTCTAAGACCCTCACTCCAGCGTTATTGAATTAAAACTTCTCGGGCTGTCCTTTAGTAAAGCTCACTTGGTGTTTCCAGTGATCAGCAGGTGCGGGAAACGCTAATCGGTTCCCTTTGCAAATAACATCTGCACAGACTAGTTTTCTAAAGTGAAAATTACATTTTTATACAAATATAGTCCTCATGAGGTATAACATATAGAGCTTTACAACTTAAAGTACGTGTTCTTGGTAACTACAAACCCAAGAAAATGTTAAGCTCGGAATTAAAAGATCTAAATACTGCTGTTTCATCTTCATGCCAAGCATTCCAAACCAGAGTTATTTACTGGATCAGGACATACATTTAATAAAACATGAGATCGCCAGTAACGAAGGGTTTTGCCCTTATCTGTGAGACCCGCTGCCTTCAGCCTTGATCTGAGACGCATACTCCACAAAGATAGGTCCTTGGTTTTATGCAGTGTCCTTGTGCCGGCGTTAGCTTACTTCAAAGTTAATATCCTTAATATTAAAGAAATACTTAATATCAGAGATCACAAACTATAGCCATTAATCACTCTCATCTGCAATCCTCAGTTCCTTTTTTCATTTTTTCAAATAAGATATACCTGGCGGAACTTTTTTTTTTTTTTGACAGAGGGGAGGGTGGTGGTCAGTAAAATCACTTAGGTCCTCATCTGCAGCCAATCTGAAATAAATAGCATTCTCGTTCCCGAGCCCAAAGTTGAAATTAGGGACATTAAATTACCATCAGGTAGAAGACCTTGGCAGCAGGGCGTAATAAAAGCAGCAAGGCAAAGGAGAGCAGCGCGCGCAGCTCCGAAGTAAAGCTGGCCGTGGAGTCAATGCATCTTCCAAAGGTATATTCTACTGAGGCCCTAAAACTGCTAACAAGTCAGGCTGTGCTCCCAGAAATGCTACTTCTCAGTATGAGCTAGATTCAAATTGGGCTGTAAGGTTAGTTAAATCAGGCTGCCATAATCTCAAGGGGCTGGAGAAGAGGTCAATTTCTTTATTTTACCTTTATATCAGTTTGCATGACTGAAAGCTAGTTCGCAAGCTTCCTTACCCTCTTCCCAAGAAGTACTGTCCCCCAGGCCCTGTCTCATACTTTTGTAGGCTGTCAGCTTCTGGGGCATGGCCATGTGTCTTACCAGGGGTAGGGAGTCATCATTGCTAGGTGTCATTTATGAGGAAAATAACTGAATTATCAGAAATCACACCTAATAGATACTCTTAAGAAGAGCTTTCTCTATTGTCAGAATCCAAAACTAAGTGGTTTTGGTAGCAATGTATCATTGTGATAGAAAAAAATCAAGTAATTGTATTAAAAACTTTTTTTTTTTTTCAAATAACCAGTAGTTGATTCAGGGCTAATTTGTTCCTTGACTCAGTGCCATCGAAAATCATATGAAAAAGGATCTATTCCAAGGTGCTGCAGGAAGACAATTGCCAATGAGGTTTCCATCATCACCCAGCTGTTTGAAGGGCAGCTCAACTATAGCATCATGTGTTTGAAGTGTGAGAACTGCACCTACAAGAATGAAGTCTTCACCATTCTTTGCCTCCCCATTCCATCCGATTACGAGTGCTCTCTTCAGGTAGGTGTGGTTCCTCCTAGATCCCACTTCTCAGGGCTGTTGCCTACATTTTCTATTATGATGCAGGCTGCTTTGTAAGTTAAAACAAATTGGAAGCCCATGATGACAACATTTGATAGGAAAGTGACATACAGCCAAAAGTTAGCATGAATTCAGTTGTATTTCCCAATGTACTCAATAAAACAGCCTCGTTGTGAAATTGGAATGACAGGTAGGGTTTATTCATTCTGCTGAGATGGCTTGGTGCATATAGGGAATTCATACATTCTTGCAAAAATTTTGTGACCCTTCCTCACCCTCGAGGTCTGTAGATCCAGGTTGGTAACTATATATAGAAGATTCTGACTTGGTTTTGAGTTCTTGTGTTTGGACGGAAGCTGTGTGGCATATGTTGGAAAGATAGAATGGAATATAGTGCCTTAGTTTACCTTTTGAATTTTCTTCACCATAATACCAAAAATTAATCTGTAAACGGTAGGGGGAAGGATAGTGATAGAAAGCAGGGGACAGCTAGAAGGCAGGGACGAATACATTCCCTTGCGGAAAAATACACATTTATTTTTTTTCTACCTAAATTATGAAAGCACATTTATTGCTAAAAGTTTTCACATACCAAATTGGAGAACAGAATCCTACCACTTACTTAGAACTGGGCTTTGTTCTCAGATCAAACTGCTAAAGATTACTGGAAACAGATTTTGAAGACTCTAAATGAGGTGCTGGCAAGTCTGCTGAAAAGAGAATCTGCTCATCTTTCTCTTTAGGTTAATGGTTTGCAGAGCAGGGGTGCCGGTTCCATTGAGGGTGGCCCCGGTGGGCATGGGATCTAATTTGGGGTGTTCTGTGGTCTTTATTATCCAAAACAGTGGGCAGTGTAATTTTTCAGTCTCCAGATCACTTTTGTGATGAGATGAATCACATAAAACAGCTGCCTGACTTGCTTAGTGGAATTTGCACAGTCAGTATTATTCTGTTATAAACCAGAAAGGTTAAAATGCAGATCCAGAGATTAGAAGTGAGATGGGCACTTGGATCCATTTCAGTAACTAAGCAAGAAAGAAGCATCTCCTTTGTCGGGTAGATTTTGCACCTATCCAGGCAGCAGCTTGAGACACTGGTACCTCCTGGATATGTTGACTTTGAGGAAAGTGCTGAGGATTACATTTCTACAACTCTTGCAAAGTCCTTCTGAAAACAGAGAGCCTGGCTGCGGTCCATCCAGTTTGGTTACCCAGTGCTTTTTTTTCCTCAACAGGACTGTCTCCAGTGTTTTTTTCAACAAGATACACTGACCTGGCATAACCAAATCCACTGTTCCTTCTGTGAAACCAAGCAAGAAACAGCAGTGAGGGCCAGTATTTCCAAAGCACCAAAAGTAATTATCTTTCACTTAAAAAGGTATGGATTTTGACATTTTGTGAGCAGATTTTTTTTTTTAAAGGCTTTATGGAGACAGAATTGACAACCATGCAATATAACCATTTAAAGTGTGTGATTCAGTGCTATTCAGTATATTACATTACAAACTTTTAAAAATTTGTGATAAAATATATGTAACATAAAAATCTGCCATTTTAACCTTTTTTATTGAACTCTAACCGGCAGTGTTAGATTAGTTTCAGGTGTACCATATAAGGATTCAGCAATTCTATATGTTGGTCAGTGCTCATCACGATAAGTATTTCTGATCCCCTTGACCCGTTGCACCCATCCCTCCATCAACTTCCTCTCTGGTAACAGCTGGTTCTCTGTATTTGAGTCTGATGTGGTTTTTTTTGTCTCTTTTTCTTCGTTGGTTTTGTTCCTTAAATTCTACACGGAGGGAAATCATAGGGTGTTTGTTTTTCTCTGACTTATTTCATTTAGCATCATCCCCTCTAGATCCATCCGTGTTGTTGCAGATGGCAAGATTTTGTTCCTTTTTATGGTTGAGTAATAATCCTTGTAGATATATACAACTTCTTTATCCATTCATCTATTGATGGACACTTGGATTGCTTCCATATCTTAGCTATTATAAATAATGCTGCAATAAATATAGGGGTGTGTGTATCTTCTTCAAATTAATGTTATTGTATTCTTTGGGTAAATACCCAATAGTGAAATTATTGGACCATATGGTAATTCTATTTTTAATTTTTTGAATTTTTGAATTTTAAGGTTTCTTAAATTTTTTTAATTTAAAATTTTAAATTAAAATTTAATTTTGAGAATTAAAAATTCTATCTTTAATTTTTTTCCACAGTGTTTATGCCAGTTTGCCTTCTGACCAACACTGTACAAGGGTTCCTTCTTCTCCACATCCTTGCCAACACTGGTTTCTTATCTTTTTGATTTTAGTTATTCTGACAGGTGTGAGGTGCTATCTCCTTGTGGTTTTGATATATATCTTCTTTGGAGAGATGTAGGTCCTCTGCCCATTTTTAATTGGATTATTGGTTTTTGTTTGTTTCGTCTTTAAGTAAATTCTACCCCCAGTGTGGGGCTTGAGCTCATGACTCTGAGATCAAGAGTCGCATGTTCCACTGACTGAGCCAGCCAGGCTGTTTTTTCTTATTTGTTTTTTGGTGTTAGTTATCCATTCTTCATATATTTTGGATACTAAGCCCTTATTGGACATATTACCTATACAAATATCTTCTCCCATTCAGTAGATTGACTTTTTGTTTTGTTTTCAACGCCAGATATTATGGTGACTCTTTCCAGTGCAGGTCCCTGTGTCCAGGGTGCCTGCTGTGGGGTCTGCTCCTCTGCCTACATGCATGTGGTGTCTCTCCCCTGTGTGGTTAGTTTCCTTGAAAGTTTGGTTCCCCACTGGGACTCTGCCCCTCTTACCCGTTTCCATGTGGCCTCCTCTCTATGATTAACTGTGGAAAGTCTATAATGCCAGGCTTCGGGTCATTTTCTGACTTAGTTGCTCCAATGGGACCAGGGAACGAAGTGAGCTTCAGATCCTCCTATTCTATTTTCCTAGCAATCTTGGCATTTTAATGTGTGTAGTGGTCGCCTTATAGTTTTGTAGTTAGAAGGCTAAGGTGGGTCTTAGAAGGCTAAAATCAAACTGTCTGTAAGGCTGCATTCCTTTCTGAGAGGTTCCAAAGAAGAATCTAGTGCCTTCTCCCTCCAGCTGATCCAAGTGAGGCTCAAGCTAAACTTTTTTTTTTTTTTTTTTAGCAAGAATTCAGCCCAGGTGACTTTCTATACTTGTTACCACATTACATCAGGAGGCACATCATCAAAGTTTGGCCCACTATTGGTGATTTTATGTTTGATCCTTAGATACAGTAGTGACTATAATATCCCACCATTTAAAGGTATAGTTTCCCTCTGTAATTAGCATAACTCTGGACTCCTGGATATTTTTAAACTCCATGTGCTTAATATCATTACTATCATCATTCTTCTTGATGTTTAAATTTTTCAAAATTGACCAGTGGGTAAACCCAGCAGAGGAAGAGAAATAATAAAGATCAGAGCAGAAATAAACAATATAGAATCTAAAAAAAACTGTAGAGCAGATCAATGAAACCAAGAGTTGGTTTTTTGAAAAAATAAACAAAATTGATAAACCCCTAGCCAGGCTTCTCAAAAAGAAAAGGGAGATGACCCAAATAGATAACATCACGAGTGAAATTGGAATTATTACAACCAATCCCTCAGAAATACAAGCAATTATCAGGGAATACTATGAAAAACTATATGCCAACAAACTGGACAACCTGGAAGAAATGGACAAATTCCTAAACACCCACACACTTCCAAAACTCAATCAGGAGGAAATAGAAAGCTTGAACAGACCCATAACCAGAGAAGAAATTGAATCAGTTATCAAAAATCTCCCAACAAATAAGAGTCCAGGACCAGATGGCCTCCCAGGGGAGTTCTACCAGACGTTGAAAGCAGAGATAATACCTATCCTTCTCAAGCTATTCCAAAAAATAGAAAGGGAAGGAAAACTTCCAGACTCATTCTATGAAGCAGTATTACTTTGATTCCTAAACCAGACAGAGACCCAATAAAAACAGAGAACCACAGGCCAATATCCCTGATGAATATGGATGCAAAAATTCCCAATAAGATACTAGCAAATCGAATTCAACAGCATATAAAAAGAATTATTCACCATGATCAAGTGGGATTCATTCCTGAGCTGCAGGGCTGGTTCAACATTCACAAATCAATCAACGTGATACATCACATTAATAAAAGAAAAGATAAGAACCATATGATCCTGTCAATCGATGCAGAAAAAGCATTTGACAAAATTCAGCATCCTTTCTTAATAAAAACCCTCCAGAAAGTCGGGATAGAAGGAATATACTTAAAGATCATAAAAGCCATTTATGAAAAGCCCACAGCTAACATCATCCTCAGTGGGGAAAAACTGAGAGCTTTCCCCCTGAGATCAGGAACATGACAGGGATGTTCACTATCACCGCTGTTGTTTAACATAGTGTTGGAAGTGCTAGCATCAGCAATGAGACAACAAAAGGAAAGCAAAGGCATCAAAATTGGCAAAGATGAAGTCAAGCTTTCACTTTTTGCAGATGACATGATATTCTACATGGAAAACCCGAGAGACTCCACCAAAGTCTGCTAGAACTGATGCATGAATTCAGCCAAGTCGCAGGATACAAAATCAATGTACAGAAATCAGTTGCATTCTTATTCACTAATAATGAAGCAACAGAAAGACAAATAAAGAAACTGATCCCATTCACAATTGCACCAAGAAGCATAAAATACCTAGGAATAAGTCTAACCAAAGATGTAAAAGATCTGTATGCTGAAAACTATAGAAAGCTTATGAAGGAAATTGAAGAAGATATAAAGAAATGGAAAAACATTCCATGCTCATGGGTTGGAAGAATAAATATTGTCAAAATGTCAATACTACCCAAAGCTATCTACACATTCAATGCAATCCCAATCAAAATCGCACCAGCATTCTTCTCGAAGCCAGAACAAGCAATCCTAAAATTCATATGGAACCACAAAAGGCCCCGAATAGCCAAAATAATTTTGAAGAAGACGACCAAAGCAGGAGGCATCACAATCCCAGACTTTAGCCTCTACTACAAAGCTGTAATCATCAAGACAGCATGGTATTGGCACAAAAACAGGCACATAGACCAATGGAATAGAATAGAAACCCCAGAACTAGACCCACAAAAGGATGGCCAACTAATCTTTGACAAAGCAGGAAAGAACATCCAATGGAAAAAAGACAGTCTCTTTAACAAATGGTGCTGGGAGAACTGAACAGCAACATGCAGAAGGTTGAAACTAGACCACTTTCTCACACCATTCAGAAAAATAAACTCAAAATGGATAAAGGACCTGAATGTGAGACAGGAAACCATCAAAACCCTAGAGGAGAAAACAGGAAAAGACCTCTCTGACCTCAGCCGTAGCAATTTCTTACTTGACACATCCCCAAAGGCAAGGGAATTAAAAGCAAAAAGGAACTCTTGGGACCTCATGAAGATAAAAAGCTTCTGCACAGCAAAGGAAACAATCAACAGAACTAAAAGGCAACCAACGGAATGGGAAAAGATATTTGCAAATGACATATCGGACAAAGGGCTAGTATCCAAAATCTATACAGAGCTCACCAAACTCCACACCCGAAAAACAAGTAATCCAGTGAAGAAATGGGCAGAAAACATGAAGAGACACTTCTCTAAAGAAGACATCTGGATGGCCAAGAGGCACATGAAAAGATGCTCAATGTCGCTCCTCATCAGAGAAATACAAATCAGAACCACCCTCAGATATCACCTCATGCCAGTCAGAGGGGCCAAAATGAACAAATCAGGAGACTATAGATGCTGGCAAGGATGTGGAGAAGTAGGAACCCTCTTGCACTGTTGGTGGGAATGCAAACTGGTGCAGCCACTCTGGAAAACAGTGTGGAGGTTCCTCAAAAAATTAAAAATAGACCTACCCTATGACCCAGCAGTAGCACTGCTAGGAATTTACCCAAGGGATACAGGAGTACTGATGCATAGGGGCACTTGTACCCCAATGTTTATAGCAGCACTCTCAACCATAGCCAAATTATGGAAAGAGCCTAAATGTCCATCAACTGATGAATGGATAAAGACATTGTGGTTTATATACACAATGGAGTACTACGTGGCAATGAGAAAGAATGAAATATGGCCCTTTGTAGCAACGTGGATGGAAGTGGAGAGTGTGATGCTAAGTGAAATAAGCCATACAGAGAAAGACAGATACCACATGTTTTCACTCTTATGTGGATCCTGAGAAACTTAACAGGAACCCATGGGGGAGGGGAAAGGGAAAAAAAAAAGAGAGGTTAGAGTGGGAGAGAGCGAAAGCATAACAGACTTTGAAAAAAAAGGAGAACAAACTGAGGGCTGATGGGGGGTGGGAGGGAAGGGAGGGTGGGTGATGGGTATTGAAGAGGGCATCTTTTGGGATGAGCACTGGGTGTTGTATGGAAACCAATTTGACAATAAATTTCATATATTTAAAAAACACACACACACAAAATTGACCAGTGGGAGACCCTTCAAGCCTGTTGCTCTGAGCCCATTAGTTAGTTTAGGTTTATTAAAGTATAATTGCAAGTATAAAATGTATCCATTTTAGGTGTACAGTTCTATGAATTTTGACAAATACATGCAGTCATGTAAACCATCACAGCCAACATACGAGTACGTCTGTCACCCCAAAACATTTTCTTATAATCCACCCTTTCTCCTACCCTCAGCCTCTGGAATCGTCTGATCAGATTTCTGTCTTTATAGTTTTGCCTTTTCCAGAATGTCCTATGTTATACCATGTGTGGTTTTGTTTTTTGTTTTTGGTTTTGGTTTTGTTTTTTTTTGTTTCGTTTTTGAGTTCCGCTTCTTTCACTTAACATAATGTTTCTGAGATGAATTCGTGTCGTGGCATCAGTTAGTGGATCTTTCCTTTGTCTTGCTATGTAGTATTCCCTTTCGTGAATGTATCACAATTGTTTATTCATTCATCAGTTGATGAACATTTGGGCTGATAGCAATTTGTGGCAGATATGAATATAGCTGCTATAAACATTAGCATATAGGTTTTTCTATGGGTATAAATCTTCCTTTCTTTTGCTATGGTACATAAGCATGGTCATGCAATAATTTTCCTGCCCCAGGCCTAAATGAGCCATTTTTCTAAAATAAACATAATTTTTGAAAAAACTCCAGTGATGCTGATAGGAGTTCAAATTTGGGAACTGCTGATCTATATAACAATTCGAGAATGAGACAAGATTCGCAGAAAATTTTATCTTATTAAAGATACATTAAAACCTCAGAGGGGTGCCTGGGTAGCTCAGTTTGTTAATTGTCCGACATCAGCTCAGGTCACGATCTCACAGTTCGTGTGTTTGGGCCCCATGTCAGGCTCTGTGCTGACAGCTCAGCGACTGGAGCCTGCTTCAGATTCTGTGTTTCTCTCTCTCTCTCTCTCTCTCTCTCTCTCTCTCTCTGCCCCTCTCCTGCTCACGTGCTCTCTCTAAAATAAATACACATTAAAAACAAAAAACAAAAAACCTTCAGAGCTGGAGAGGTGCCTGAGTGGCTCAGTTGTTTAAGTGTCTGACTTTGGCTCAAGTCATGATCTCATGGTTCATGGGTTTGAGCCCCATGTTGGGCTCTGTGCTGACAACTTGATTAGCGTGGAGCTTGCTTCAGATTCTGTGTTTTCCTCTGTGTCTGCCACCGCTACCCTCCCCCCCCCCAGTGCCCCACGCTCATGCTCCCCCCCCCTCAAAAATAAACATTAAAAAAACAAACCTCAGAGCTGGTAAAAGGGCATTGCCAAGACAACATGTGCTAAAATCAAGATAAGGAAAAGCTGAGTCAGTCAGGTCATTTCTACTCCCTGATGTCAAGCCTGGCTTTTTCCCTGTTGCCTTCTTACTGGATTGATTCTGTAATGTCTTACTCTCTGACTCATACCCCTGGCCCAACCAGTGTCAGTTCTGGTGACACTAAGGAATGTGGAGATTATAAGTATACATAGATAAGGAAAATTATGTACAGGTCTGTGCCAAATTACCTTTGTAAGAAATTACTTTTAACTGTACTTGGAACTTACCAAGGTATGTAGACTTCACTAATGAGTCATTTACAAACTTACTTTGTATTTTGCACATGTATTCTCTCTCCAGATTTGACATTCTGGGTACAATGAAAAGAAAACTGAGGACAGATATTCATTATCCACTCACAAACTTGGACCTTAGTCCTTATATTTGTCCAGTTTTTCGGAAACACCCTAAATATAACCTCTGTGCGGTTGTGGTGAGTAAAATACTGAAACTATTTAAAAATAACACACATTTAAAGAAAATTATAGAATTATCTACTCGAATGCCTATTCTTTTTTATTTTATTTTTTTTTAACATTTACTGTTGAGACAGCGAGAGAGAGAGGAGCACAAGAGTGAGCCGGGGAGAGGCAGAGAGAAAGAGGGAGACACAGAATCTGAGCACATCGGAGCTTTCACCACAGAGCCCGATGTGGGGCTCAAACTCACAAACTGTGAGATCATGACCTGAGCCAAAGTTGGACACTTAACCCAGGCATCCCTTGAATGCCTACTCTTATCTTTCCCTCACTTCTCCTATATTCTTTTTTTTAAAGCAAAATACAGAGCCTGGAACTTTTTCCTTTGACTTAGAACAGTAGAATAATGACAGAATAAAATGTCCTGTCCATTGCCTGCTGGCTTTCCCCCCACTCATTGGCTAGTTCAGATCTGGGGGTACTTGCAGGTTGGGCTGTGGGGCAGCAGAAGTTAGTTTCAGCAGCTTTTTAGTTCCAGTCCTCAGGAAACTCTAGGGGTTCCCTTTGGCTCTAAGTCAAGTGTCACTGAGGATTCCCTGAAGGAAGGAAAGTGTGGAGTATAATTCAGACCAAATCATCCAGAGCTTCCTACAATGTCGACCATCCCCAGGCACCAAACCATTCTCTGAGTTTCTCTTCTGGATCACACACCCTGATTTCCCCTTGAACCTGGGGGGTCCAGCTGGGCCCAGAGCGCATCAAAGAGCTCCCAGCAGAGCCCACTGTGCTTCACCAGGGTCTTCTGATACACAGACAACTAATTCTCCTATTGAGCTTGTTGAATTAATACATCATAAAATGCCCATCCCACTTTTTAACCTGTTTAACCTCTCAGAACCATACCTCCAACCTTTAAAAAATGATTCTTGTTTCTTTTTTAAAAATATTTTTAAATGTTTATTGATTTTTTGAGAGAGAGAGAACGAGTACAAGTAGGGGAGAGGCAGAGAGAGGGAGACACAGAATCAATCCAAAGCAGGCTCCAAGCTCCAAGCTGTCAGCACAGAGACCAATGCTGGGCTCGAACCCATGAACTGCGAGACCATGACCTGAGCCAAAGTCAGATGCTTAGCTGACTGAGACACCCACGTGCCCCCATTTTTTCTTAGTTTAAGCCTTGACAGTCTCCTTCTTTCTTATCTATCCTGCTCTCACATGTGGTTTTCTTTCTTTTACTTCCCTACTGGAAATCTAAAGTGCCATCCTCTATCAGATCAAATATAGCTTCTACTGTGAATTCCAGAATGATATAGGAACTGCCTCCCCTATATTTTACTGTTTAAATTTCTCATTATAAGCATTTGTTCTTTATGAAAATCCAAAGTCAGAAAGCTGAATTTGTAAAAGAGTATATAATTATCAACATTATGAGAAGATACAAATTTGTATGAAAAGATTTGCTCCAAACCTCCTATAAATTGGTAGGCCTTCTAGTGTTTAAATTACTATTAGTTAAGGGGTTCCTGGGTGGCTCAGTCAGTTGAGCGTCTGACTTTAGCTCGGGTCATGATCTCATGGTTCGGGAGTTCGAAGCCTGTGTCAGGCTCACTGCTGTCAGTGCAGAGCCTGGAGCCTGCTTCAGATCCTCTGTCTCCTTCTCTCTCTGCCCCTATCCACACCCCCCCTCCCAAATAAACATTTAAAGAAAAATACAAATTGTTAACTGAGGGGCCAAAAGTTGCTTTTGAAAGACAAATATATTTAGAATTTACTGGAAATTGATGACTGATCAGAAGTAAGAACTAAGCATCTTTGTAACTATGATGTATGGCCACAGGGAAAGGCCATTTAGAGCTCTGTTCCTAAAGCTGTTGTTCTCGGAAGCCCTGCAGCATTAGCATGACTTTCAGATATAAAGAATCTCAGGCTCACCCCAGACTTAGTGATTCAGAACATGCATTTTAGCAAGATCCCTATGTGATTCAAATGCCTATGGAAGTTTGAGAAGTACTTCTCTAGACCAGAAATGGATACCTCTACATCATCCTTAATTGAGATTTTTCCAGCCTTTGCACAAGCCCTTGAAGAGCTTGCTGCTTTGCAAGGCAGGCTCTTTATCTGTCAGATTTGTTTTGACTTACTTTACAAATGTATAGTGCCTGTTATGTACCTGGCACTGTTCTCAACACTTTGCAAATATCCTTTAGTCCTTCTATAGCCCTGTGAGGTAAGGACTATTATTATCCCCCTTTTACAGGATGGGAAACAGAACAGTAGGGTTAAATAAACTGCCCCAATCATACAGCCTAAGAGGACAGAGCCAAGATCTGAAGCGAGGCAGGCTGGCTCCAGACAGTTCTGATCTTGCCACTATTTCATGTTGCCTCTGATAGTTCATAAAAGTCTGCTTCCTCCTCATAATTTCTTCCATTTGTCCCAAGTCTTTTTCTTTCTTATACATGATGTCCCTCCCAATATTTGAAAGTAGCAAACATGCTAACAGTGTTTACTTCCTTCAACCCTCTTGAAGTTTTTAGAAAGACTATTTTTGAGATTTTGAAATATTTCAGGCACAGAAGGGACAATATAATAAGCATTCACATTATCCTCCACCAATGCTAAGAATAAAATACCGTAGGGGCACCTGGATAGCTCAGTCACCTGAGTGTCCAACTTCGGCTCAGGTCATAATCTGGCACGTCGTTGAGTTCCAGCCCCACATCAGGCTTTGCACTGACAGCTCGGAGCCTGGAGCCTGCTTCTGATTCTGTGTCTTCTCCCTCTCTGTGTGTTCCTCCCCCAGTCACGTTTTCTCTGTCAAAAATAAAGATTTTTAAAAAATTTAAAAACAAACAAGATAATACAGCAGGTACGCTTTTTGTGTCTGGCTCTTTCCACTAAAAATTCTGCAGAATTCATTCATATTTTGTGCACTGTAGTTGTTGGTTCTCATTGCTGTATAGTATTCTATTGTGTGAAAATGCCACGAATTACCCAAAGATCACAAAGACATTTACCTAGAGTCTTCTAAAAGCTTTTTTTTTTTAACCTTAACACGATATTTAAAGTTCTGTTTAAAACTGGCCATTTTCCAACAGGCACATGAAAAGATGCTCAACGTCACTCCTCATCAGGGAAATACAAATCAAAACCACACTCAGGTATGACCTCACACTAGTCAGAGGGGCCAAAATGAACAAATCAGGAGACTATAGATGCTGGCAAGGATGTGGAGAAATGGGAATCCTCTTGCACTGTTGGTGGGAATGCAAACTGGTGAGGCCACTCTGGAAAACAGTGTGGAGGTTCCTCAAAAAATTGAAAATAGATCTACCCTACTACCCAGCAATAGCACTGCTAGGAATTTACCCAAGAGATACAGGAGTGCTGATGCATAGGGGCACTTGTACCCCAATGTTTATAGCAGCACTTTCAACAATAGCCAAATTATGGAAAGGGCCTAAATGTCCATCAACTGATGAATGGGTAAATAAGTTGTGGTTTATATACACAATGGAATACTACTTGGCAATGAGAAAGAATGAAATGTGGCTTTTTGTAGCAACGTGGATGGAACTGGAGAGTGTTATGCTAAGTGAAATAAGTCATACAGAGAAGGACAGATACCATATGTTTTCACTCTTATGTGGATCCTGAGAAACTTAACAGAAGACCATGGGAGGGGAAGGAAAAAAAAGAGAGGGAGGGAGACAAACCATAAGAGACTCTTAAAAACAGAACAAACTGAGGGTTGATGGGGGGTGGGAGGGAGGGGAAAGTGGGTGATGGGTATTGAGAGGGCACCACTGGGTGTTGTATGGAAACCAATTTGACAATAAATTTCATATTTAAAAAAATAAAAAAAAAACAAAGTATGCTTAGCGATAGAAAAAAAATTAAAAAAAAATAAAACTGGCCATTTACCACTACTGGTGGGAATGCAAACTTGGTGCTGCCCCTGTGAAAACTGTGTGAAGTTTCCTCAAAAAATTAGGGACACCAGGTGGCTCAGTCGGTTAAGTGCCCAACTCATTTTATTTTGTTTTTGATGTCTGCTCTTATTTGTTACTCTTAGAAAAATCTCCTTTTTGACTGGACTCAGACTCAGAGGTAGAAGCTCTCAGAGAGGACAGCCTCTGTCTCTTGGCAATCTGTTCCTGGCGTTTTACTTTGGCCTCCTTCATTCTCTTGGCCAAAAGTTTAGCATTTTCTGCAGCCTCTTCCTTATTTTTCTTAGTATCGTGTTTCTTCAAAGCAGTACGCCGATGTTTGTGTTGGAGGATACGTGGAATAACAAGACGTTGAATCTTGGGTGCTTTGGTTCTTGGTTTCTTATCTTTGTTTAGGGCCTTCCTTATAGCATACTGGCGGACGTCGTCATCTTTAAAGAGATTGAAAAGTTTGCAGATTCTGTGAGCTCTTTTGGGCCCCAGGTGATGAGGCACAGTAGTACCAGTGAGTCCAGGAATATCCTTCTCCCCCTTTTCCACAATGATCAAGTTGAGAACACTGATATTGGCAGCCACAGTGCAACCCCGAACAGATTTGTGCTTCTCCCCCCCAGTCCTCCTTGGTCGGTAGCAGGAATGCCCCTTACTCAACAGCAGGCAGACACAGCCATGGGTCAAGACATCCTGCTTCATGGAGAAGTTCTCTTTGTCATTTCCACCACTGATTTGGACCACATACCCTTCCATTCTTCACCCAGAGAATCAGCAGCACCTTCTGTGGCCATTAACTTTTCATAAAATGTATGGAGTTTGTCTTCATCATTCTCTCTCTCCCTTCCTTTGCCCCTCCCCTGGTCATGTGCACTTTCACTCTTCCTCAAAAAATAAAAATTTTTTAAAAATTAAAAAAAAAATAGAACTACCCTATGACCCAGCAATTGCGCTACTACATATTTACTCAAAGAATGTAAAAATACTAACATAAAAATGCTAATTGAAAGGGATACATACACCCTTGATGTTGATAGCAGCATCATTTACAATAGTAAAATTATGGAAAGAGTCCAAATGTCCACTGACTAGTGAATGGAGAAATAAAATATTATATATATATATATATATATATATATATATATACACACACACACACATACACACACAATGGAATATTACTCAGCCATCAAAAAGAATTAAATCTTGCCATTTGCAATGTCGTGGATGAAACTAGAGTATGTTGGGGCACCTGGATAGCTTAGTTGGTTAAGTGTCCAGCTTCAGCTCAGGTCATGATCTCATGGTTCATGGGTTCAAGCCCAGCGTCGGGGGTCTGTGCTGACAGCTCAGAGGTTGGAACCTGCTTGTGATTCTGTGTCTCCTTGTCTCTCTGCCCCTCCCCTACTTATGCTCTGTCTCTCTCAAAAATAAAAAAAAGAAACTACAGTATATTATGTGAAATAAGTCAGAGAAAGACAAATACCATATGATTTCACTCAAATGTGGAATTTAAGAAGCAAAGCAAATGATTATAGGAAGAAAAAAGAAGCAAACCAAGAAACAGACTCTTTTAAAAAAATGTTTATTTTTGAGAGCATGAGCAGGGGAGGGGCAAAAAGAGGGGGAGAGAAAGTGAATCCCAAGCAGGCTGCAGACTGGGGGGATGTGGAACTCTAACCCACGAACCATGAGATTATGACCTGATCCAAAATCAAGATTCATACCGATAACCTACTGAGCCACTTAGGAGCTCTGAAACAGACTCTTAACTATAAAGAACAAATTAATTATTAACAGGGGGGAGGTGGGTGGGGAGATGTTTGAAATAGGTGATGGGGATTAATTACTGCCCTTGCTGTGATGAGCACCAGGTGTTGTGAATCACTAAATTGTACACCTGAAACTAATACTACACTGTAGATTAACTAACTTGAATTTATTTATTTGTTTGTATTTATTTTTGAAAGAGACAGAGCATGAGTGGGGGAGGAGCAGAGAGAGAGAGAAAGACACAGAATCTGAAGCAGGCTCCAGGCTCTGAGCTGTCAGCACAGAGCCCGATGTGGGGCTTGAACTCGTGAACCATGAGATCATGACCCGAGCTGAAGTCAGATGCTCAACAAACTGAGCCACCCAGGTGCCCCAACTAACTGGAATTAAAAAATAAAATTGTCCCTTTTCTATATCTTCAAATGTATGGGGATGAATGAATACACACACACACACACACACACACACACACACACACACACACACACACACAGTGTTTTTTTATCCACTAGTTAGAGGTGTTTTTTTATCCACTAGTGTTTTTATCCACAGTGTTTTTTTATCCACTGGTAAAAAAATTCCATACATGATTTTAAAAATTTTTTAATTTCAACCCCAGTATAGTAAATATACTGTGTTTATATAAACAGATGTACAATATGATTAAAAATTCGAAACATTACTCAGTGCTCATCATGAGTATATTCTTAATCTTATTCACCTGTTTCACCCATCCCCACTTCCCCTCTGATACACTTTATTTTAAAAAAAAATTTTAAGGTTTATTTTATTTTTGAGAGACAGAGAATGAGCGAGGGAGGTGCAGAGAGAGAGAGAGAGGGAGACACAGAATCTGAAGCAGTTTCCTGACTCTGAGTTGTCAGCACAGAACCTGATGTAGGGCTTGAACCTAGGAACTGTGAGATGGTGACCTGAGCTAAAGTTGGGTGCTTAACTGAGCTCCCCAGGTGCCCCTGATATACTTTAGTTTAAACAAGTACCCTAAGCTATTTTTTTCAACAAGAACATTTCTTACCTGAAGTATACCTCAGAATACATGGTTCTAAAAGATATATATAAAACATTCCATTCAAGACCTTTTCCTCAAGTACATACAGAAGAACCCCCTGGTTAAATCACATAAAAAAGAGACCTAACAAATATTGCAGACCTAAGAAGGACTGAAATCATCCGGCACCTGGGTGGCTCAGTCAAGCATCTGACTCTTGATTTCAGCTCAGGGTATGATCTCTTGGTTTGTGAGATGGAGCCCCTACATCAGGCTCTGCACTGTCAGCGGAAAGCCTGCTTGAGATTCTCTCTCTGCCCCTCCCCTGCTCATGCTGTCCCTCTAAATAAATAAACTTAAAAAAAAAGTCTAAAATCATACCAAGTATATTTTCCAACCACAGTCTTTTGTACAAAACCAACAATCAACAATAAAACAAAGCTGGAATATCTACAATGTAAATATTAAATATTTAAAAATTAAGCAACACACTACACAAGCAGTGGACCAAATAAGAAATCAAACTGCAAATCAAAATATGTCCTATAACAAAAGAAAAAGAAAACACAATATTCCAAAACCTGCGAGATGCATCAAAAGCAGATGTTAGAGTGAAATTTATGCTATAAATGCTTCTATTAAGAAAAAATTGAATGTTACACCATAAGAAACTAGAAAAAAAGGAAACTTAGCTGAAATTTAGTAGAGGAGGGAAATAACAGAGGAAGATCAGAGATAAAATAGACCAGAATAATCAATAACATAACATTGAAAGTAATGACCAGTTTTGCAAACAATAAAAAATAAGGAAAATGGCAATGCTTTAACTACTGTAACTAAGACAAAAAAAAGAGAGAATACTCAAACACCAAAATGAGAAATGGAAGAGAAAACAATATAGCAGAACCACAGAAATATAGTATAACAGATTACTATAAACAATTATATACTAACAAATCAGATAACTTAGAGTGAAAAAAAATCAGATAATGCCCAAGTTACCATGATTGAATCATCAATCTTGAATTCAAGAAGTAGGAAATCTTGGACCAAAAGCATGAATGAAAATTGAATTAGGAATCAAGAATCTGCCAGCAGAGAAAAGCCCAAGACCACAAGATTTCATTGACAAATGCTATCAAACATTTAAACCAATAATTACTACAATTTTTCCATCAAAATCTTACAAATAATGGAATAGAGGCAACACATTCACAATCATTCTATGAGGCCAGTATACTCTGTTACCAAAGCAGGATAAAAAAAAAATACAAGAATAAAGTCTAGTTTGTCCGATATAAATCCTGCTACTCTGACTTTGTTTTGACATCCATTTACATGATACATCCAAACATGATTTTTTTTTAAGTTTATTTATTTAAGAGAGAAAGCACGAGAGGACAAGGGGCAAAGAGAGACAGAGAATCCAACCAGGCTCAGTGCTGTCAGCGCAGAGCCCAATGTAGGACTCGAGCTCATGAATTGTGAGATCATGACCTGAACTGAAATCAAGAGTTGGATGCTTAACTGACTGAGCCATGCAGGCCCCCCACAAACATGATTTTTTTAATCATTGTTTTGTTGCTAACTTCTAACTTAATTGCATTTTTATTAGGAAATGTGGTCCAAATGTTATTTACTCTTGGCATGTGTTGATATTTGCCTTGTGGCCGAGATTTATGTGTGCTTGAAAGGATTTTTTAAATTAGGTTCAGAGTTCCATATTTCATTTAGATATAATTTATTAATTGTGTTGTTCAAATATTATATACTCTTAATAAGTTTTTGTTTGCTTTTTCAAAATAACTGAAGGATGTGTGTTAAAAGATTGTGATTTTGGTCAAAATTTTCTAGTAATTGTCATTTTTAATTTCCATAATTTGAAGCTATGTGTGCAATTTTGTATCTAGTGCAATCTAGTGAATTGCACAATTCACTAGAACAATCTAGTGAATTGTTCCTTATATCATACAGAGAATCTTTTATTCGTAAAAATGCTTTTCACTTTAAGTGAAATATTAGACTAATTTATCTAGGCTAATATTGATAAAACTATGCCAGCTTTCTTTTGGATGATATTCTTTGTATATTTTCTATCCCTTTCTTTTTCTTTTGAATGTCATTATGTGATATTCGATAAATACAAAGGACTATATGTCAGATATATGGAAGTCATTAAGCATAATAAATGAATAAATGTGAAATTATCACCCAACTTATAAATTTAAACATGACCAGTACAGTTAAATCTATCTGTATGGTCTTTCCCTCTATCTTTTGCCTTATCCTCTTTTTTTTTAAATATATGAAATTTATTGTCAAATTGGTTTCCATACAACACCCAGTGCTCATCCCAAAAGATGCCCTCTTCAATACCCATCACCCACCCTCCCTTCCCTCCCACCCCCCATCAGCCCTCAGTTTGTTCTCCTTTTTTTTCAAAGTCTGTTATGCTTTCGCTCTCTCCCACTCTAACCTCTCTTTTTTTTTTTCCCCTTCCCCTCCCCCATGGGTTCCTGTTAAGTTTCTCAGGATCCACATAAGAGTGAAAACATGTGGTATCTGTCTTTCTCTGTATGGCTTATTTCACTTAGCATCACACTCTCCACTTCCATCCACGTTGCTACAAAGGGCCATATTTCATTCTTTCTCATTGCCACGTAGTACTCCATTGTGTATATAAACCACAATGTCTTTATCCATTCATCAGTTGATGGACATTTAGGCTCTTTCCATAATTTGGCTATGGTTGAGAGTGCTGCTATAAACATTGGGGTACAAGTGCCCCTATGCATCAGTACTCCTGTATCCCTTGGGTAAATTCCTAGCAGTGCTACTGCTGGGTCATAGGGTAGGTCTATTTTTAATTTTTTGAGGAACCTCCACACTGTTTTCCAGAGTGGCTGCACCAGTTTGCATTCCCACCAACAGTGCAAGAGGGTTCCTACTTCTCCACATCCTTGCCAGCATCTATAGTCTCCTGATTTGTTCATTTTGGCCCCTCTGACTGGCATGAGGTGATATCTGAGGGTGGTTCTGATTTGTATTTCTCTGATGAGGAGCGACATTGAGCATCTTTTCATGTGCCTCTTGGCCATCCAGATGTCTTCTTTAGAGAAGTGTCTCTTCATGTTTTCTGCCCATTTCTTCACTGGATTACTTGTTTTTCGGGTGTGGAGTTTGGTGAGCTCTGTATAGATTTTGGATACTAGCCCTTTGTCCGATATGTCATTTGCAAATATCTTTTCCCATTCCGTTGGTTGCCTTTTAGTTCTGTTGATTGTTTCCTTTGCTGTGCAGAAGCTTTTTATCTTCATGAGGTCCCAAGAGTTCCTTTTTGCTTTTAATTCCCTTGCCTTTGGGGATGTGTCAAGTAAGAAATTGCTACGGCTGAGGTCAGAGAGGTCTTTTCCTGTTTTCTCCTCTAGGGTTTTGATGGTTTCCTGTCTCACATTCAGGTCCTTTATCCATTTTGAGTTTATTTTTCTGAATGGTGTGAGAAAGTGGTCTAGTTTCAACCTTCTGCATGTTGCTGTTCAGTTCTCCCAGCACCATTTGTTAAAGAGACTGTCTTTTTTCCATTGGATGTTCTTTCCTGCTTTGTCAAAGATTAGTTGGCCATCCTTTTGTGGGTCTAGTTCTGGGGTTTCTATTCTATTCCATTGGTCTATGTGCCTGTTTTTGTGCCAATACCATGCTGTCTTGATGATTACAGCTTTGTAGTAGAGGCTAAAGTCTGGGATTGTGATGCCTCCTGCTTTGGTCGTCTTCTTCAAAATTATTTTGGCTATTCGGGGCCTTTTGTGGTTCCATATGAATTTTAGGATTGCTTGTTCTGGCTTCGAGAAGAATGCTGGTGCGATTTTGATTGGGATTGCATTGAATGTGTAGATAGCTTTGGGTAGTATTGACATTTTGACAATATTTATTCTTCCAACCCATGAGCATGGAATGTTTTTCCATTTCTTTATATCTTCTTCAATTTCCTTCATAAGCTTTCTATAGTTTTCAGCATACAGATCTTTTACATCTTTGGTTAGACTTATTCCTAGGTATTTTATGCTTCTTGGTGCAATTGTGAATGGGATCAGTTTCTTTATTTGTCTTTCTGTTGCTTCATTATTAGTGAATAAGAATGCAACTGATTTCTGTACATTGATTTTGTATCCTGCGACTTGGCTGAATTCATGCATCAGTTCTAGCAGACTTTGGTGGAGTCTCTCGGGTTTTCCATGTAGAATATCATGTCATCTGCAAAACGTGAAAGCTTGACTTCATCTTTGCCAATTTTGATGCCTTTGATTTCCTTTTGTTGTCTCATTGCTGATGCTAGCACTTCCAACACTATGTTAAACAACAGCAGTGAGAGTGGACATCCCTGTCATGTTCCTGATCTCAGGGGGAAAGCTCTCAGTTTTTCCCCACTGAGGATGATGTTAGCTGTGGGCTTTTCATAAATGGCTTTTATGATCTTTAAGTATATTCCTTCTATCCCGACTTTCTGGAGGGTTTTTATTAAGAAAGGATGCTGAATTTTGTCAAATGCTTTTTCTGCATCGATTGACAGGATCATATGGTTCTTATCTTTTCTTTTATTAATGTGATGTATCACGTTGATTGATTTGTGAATGTTGAACCAGCCCTGCAGCCCAGGAATGAATCCCACTTGATCATGGTGAATAATTCTTTTTATATGCTGTTGAATTCGATTTGCTAGTATCTTATTGGGAATTTTTGCATCCATATTCATCAGGGATATTGGCCTGTGGTTCTCTGTTTTTATTGGGTCTCTGTCTGGTTTAGGAATCAAAGTAATACTGCTTCATAGAATGAGTCTGGAAGTTTTCCTTCCCTTTCTATTTTTTGGAATAGCTTGAGAAGGATAGGTATTATCTCTGCTTTCAACGTCTGGTAGAACTCCCCTGGGAGGCCATCTGGTCCTGGACTCTTATTTGTTGGGAGATTTTTGATAACTGATTCAATTTCTTCTCTGGTTATGGGTCTGTTCAAGCTTTCTATTTCCTCCTGATTGAGTTTTGGAAGTGTGTGGGTGTTTAGGAATTTGTCCATTTCTTCCAGGTTGTCCAGTTTGTTGGCATATAGTTTTTCATAGTATTCCCTGATAATTGCTTGTATTTCTAAGGGATTGGTTGTAATAATTCCAGTTTCACTCGTGATGTTATCTATTTGGGTCATCTCCCTTTTCTTTTTGAGAAGCCTGGCTAGGGGTTTATCAATTTTGTTTATTTTTTCAAAAAACCAACTCTTGGTTTCATTGATCTGCTCTACAGTTTTTTTTTAGATTCTATATTGTTTATTTCTGCTCTGATATTTATTATTTCTCTTCTTCTGCTGGGTTTGGGGTGTCTTTGCTGTTCTGCTTCTATTTCCTTTAGGTGTGCTGTTCGATTTTGAATTTGGGATTTTTCTTGTTTCTTGAGACAGGCCTGGATTGCAATGTATTTTCCTCTCAGGACTTCCTTTGCTGCATCCCAAAGCATTTGGATTGTTGTATTTTCATTTTCATTTGCTTCCATATATTTTTTCATTTCTTCTCTAATTACCTGGTTGACCCATTCATTCTGTAGGAGGGTGTTCTTTAACCTCCATGCTTTTGGAGGTTCCAGACTTTTTCCTGTGGTTGATTTCAAGCTTCATAGCATTGTGGTCCGAAAGTATGCATGGTATGATCT
Organism: Felis catus; assembly: GCF_018350175.1. NCBI lineage: Eukaryota > Metazoa > Chordata > Mammalia > Carnivora > Felidae > Felis > Felis catus. The sequence continues at coordinate 53,505,107 of NC_058373.1, forward strand.
CAATTCTTGTATACCTATGAAGGGCTGTTTTGTGACCCAGTATGTGATCTATCTTTGAGAATATTCCATGTGCACTCGAGAAGAAAGTATATTCTGTTACTTTGGGATGCAGGGATCTAAATATGTCTGTCAAGTCCATCTAATCCAATGTATCATTCAGGGCCCTTGTTTCTTTATTGGCCATGTGTCTAGATGATCTATCCATTGCTGTGAGTGGGGTGTTAAAGTCCCCTGCAATTACCACATTCTTATCAATAAGGTTGCTTATGTTTGTGAGTAATTGTTTTATATATTTGGGGGCTCCCGTATTCGGTGCATAGACATTTATAATTGTTAGCACTTCCTTATGGATAGACCCTGTAATTATTATATAATGCCCATCTTCATCTCTTGTTATAGCCTTTAATTTAAAGTCTAGTTTGTCTGATATAAGTATGGCTACTCCAGCTCTCTTTTGACTTCCAGTAGCATGATAGATAGTTCTCCATCCCCTCACTTTCAATCTGAAGGTGTCCTCAGGTCTAAAATGAGTCTCTTGTAGACAGCAAATAGATGGGTCTTGTTTTTTTTATCCATTCTGATACCCTATGTCTTTTGGTTGGCCCATTTAGTCCATTTACATTCAGTGTTATTATAGAAAGATATGAGTGTAGAGTCATTGTGATGTCTGTAGGTTTCATGCTTGTAGCGATGTCTCTGGTACTTTGTCTCACAGGATCCCCCTTAGGATCTCTTGTAGGGCTGGTTTAGTGGTGATGAATTCCTTCAGTTTTTGTTTGTTTGGGAAGACTTTTATCTCTCCTTCTATTCTAAATGACAGATTTGCTGGATAAAGGATTCTCGGCTGCATATTTTTTCTGTTCATCACATTGAAGACTTCCTGTCATTCCTTTCTGGCCTGCCAAGTTTCAGTAGAGAGATCGGTCACAAGTCTTATAGGTCTCCCTTTATATGTTAGAGCACGTTTATCCCTAGCCGCTTTCAGATTTTCTCTTTATCCTTGTATTTTGCCAGTTTCACTATGATATGTCGTGCAGAAGATTGATTCAAGTTATGTCTGAAGGGAGTTCTCTGTGCCTCTTGGATTTCAATGCCTTTTTCCTTCCCCAGATCAGGGAAGTTCTCAGCTATTATTTCTTCAAGTACACCTTCAGCACTTTTCCCTCTCTCTTCCTCCTCTGGAATACCAATTATGCATAGATTATTTCTCTTTAGTGCATGACTTAGTTCTCTAATTTTCCCCTCATACTTTTGGATTTTTTTTCTCTCTTTTTCTCAGGTTCCTCTTTTTCCATAATTTTATCTTCTAGTTCACCTATTCTCTCCTCTGCCTCTTCAATCCGAGCTGTGGTTGTCTCCATTTTATTTTGCGGCTCATTTACAGCATTTTTTAGCTCCTCCTGGCTGTTTCTTAGTCCCTTGATATCTGTAGCAATAGATTCTCTGCTGTCCTCTATACTGTTTTCAAGCCCAGTGATTAATTTTATGACTATTATTCTAAATTCACTTTCTGTTATATTATTTAAATCCTTTTTGATCAGTTCATTAGCTGTTGTTCTTTCCTGGAGATTCTTCTGAGGGGAATTCTTCCGTTTGGTCATTTTGGATAGTCCCTGGAGTGGTGCAGAACTACAGGGCACTTCCCCTGTGCTGTCTTGAATAACTTGCATTGGTGGGCAGGGCCGCAGTGAGACCTGCTGTCTGCCCCCAGCCCACCGCTGGGGCCACAGTCAGACTGGTGTGTACCTTCTCTTCCCCTCTCCTAGGGGTGGGATTCACTGTGGGGTGGCGTGGCCTCTCTGGGCTACTTGCACTGTCAGGCTTGTGGTGCTGGGGATCTGGCGTATTAGCTGGGGTGGATCGGCAAGATGCACAGGGGCGGCAGGGGCAGGCTCCGCTCGCTTTTCCTTGGGAGATCCGCTTCAGGAGGGGCCCTTCAGCACTGGGAGGGAGTCAGACCTGCTGCTGGAGGTGTGGATCCGCAGAAGCACAGCGTTGGGTGTTTGCGCAGTACAAGCAAGTTCCCTGGCAGGAACTGGTTCCCTTTTGGATTTTGGCTGGGAGATGGGCGAGGGAGATGGTGCTGGTGAGTGCCTTTCTTCCGGGGCGCAACAACTCTCCCTCCTGTTGTCCCCAGCCCTCCTGCTCTCTGAGCAGAGCTGTTAGCTTATAACCTTCTAGATGTTAACTCCTGCTTGCTGTCCAAACACACTCTGTCCGGCCCCTCCATTTTTGCAAGCCAGACTCGGGGGTTCTGCTTTGCTGGCGGGCTGCCCCTCTGCCCCGGCTCCCTCCTGCCAGTCCGTGTAGCGTGCACCGCCTCTCCGCCCTTCCTTCCCTCTTCCATGGGCCTCTCGTCTACGCTTGGCTCTGGAGAATCCATTCTCTTGCCTT